>NC_135783.1:160663946-160963946 GCF_051106095.1 Pogona vitticeps
CTAGAATATTCCGAGAGGACCGACGCAAGCGCCGGATTAACCCTTTGTGTGCATTCACAGAAGACCACGATGAAGAAACTTCACATAAACCCAGGGTGACCTCCCATCTAGTTGCTCATCCATTTCAGGAAATAAATCTCGATACATTAGATTTATTTGTTACAATGTTACAGCAAAGGTCACTAGTGGCTCAGCAGCTAGCTCATGTTCCTTGTGATCTTGGCTCATTAAATAGAGTTATACTTCATTAATAATCTTATATAAATGTTTGCTGAAAGGCAACTTAAAAAAAATTTATGACATGAGGCCAGACTTTGTCATAATGCTGAAAGGAATTGTTAAATGAGATTGGAAAAGTGCTTTCAAATACAACTGAGGGCACAGCTTGCAGTTATACCCACTAGCCATTGGTATATTCTACAACATTTTGTCCTGTGAAAATATATTTCATACAACAGCCATATCTGCTTCTTAGGGATTAAAATATCAGAGGAGAAATTTCAGTCTATAGCTTTATTCTTTATACTCCTGGATGTTTGTATTCTGTACTAAAAGAAAAACACACCAAATTTCTGCCCCACCCAGCACATTTTGCACAGAATCAGCATAAGTAACACTAAATGATACATTCTATACATTTTCTTAATCTGCATATTTTAAACAGAATTGTAAAGGATCTCAAGGGTTATGGAGTCATATTGCTTAAACTATGCAAATCAAGTAAATGTGCAGGATTTCTCAGAGTAGGTGATACCTTTATAAACCACTTAAAAATCATCATGCGATCTGCAAGATTTGAGGATCAGGGTCATCCACTTTGTCAGGCATTTACCACTGTGAAGAATTTAAAGGCCAAACGTTCATGGCAAGATGGATTTTGCCAAGAAAGTTACTCTTAGATGTAAAGTTTAAAAGTTCTTGGTAAGATGGGTTTCACCAGGCATGTCTTTCTTAGATGTAAGTCAGGAGAGATGCAGGCTGCATTAGAGCTGTTGTTTTAAAGTTACACCCGAGGCAGCTGTGGATTGGATATCACAAAAGAGTATTTTTGAGTGAGGCAGAAGAAGTAATTTTTAAAAACACTGTATTAGGTACTCAGCAGTGGATTCAGCTCCAGGCAGATTCCAGGAGGAAATTTTCAATTTTTGTCTTAGTATTTTTACAATCGATGCAGTACATCAGCAATGGCCTAAAAGAGTGTATTTTTTTTTAAAAAAAAACTTCATTGTTTCTCCATTGAGAAGTGGAAGAAGTGTTTAATTTCTCAGTATCATGAGATTGCTGTCCTCTTAAGCTATTTCATGATATGGGACATTCAAAGAGGAAGGGGCTCTACCAGATAGGGTAACTTGAGGGTCAAATGGACCAAATGGCATACTGGATCTCAACTCAACCTCTGGTGACCCTATTTAGGCCAGTCCAGCCCGCTCCAATGAGCCCATGTAAACCAACCCACCCGTCACAATTACTACCCCTGTTAGCCTGCCATGTGTTAAAAAGGGCTGATGTTTTGTCTGTAGGACAAGGTATGCTTCCTTGGAATTTGATCTGTAGGGAGGAACTCGTTTTTAAAACCCAATATGTTGGTGCTTTTACCAATCTTGAATTTGCTTTAATGAGAAAGAAATGTGTGTTAATTATTATAGGTTGCTATCAACATCCCTTAGAGCAGAAGTGTGAACCAGCTGTTGCTTGGATGTTGCTGACTCCAGTTTCTATCAGTACCAACCAGCATGGCCAACAATAATTATACAGAATGGGAACTGGAGTGCAACAGACCATGAGGCTCTTCCTAAGCACATTATACAGCAACAGTTCTGAAATGCGTTCTTGAAGGCTTTCATGGCCGGGATCCGATGGCTGTTGTGGGTTTTTTGAGCTGTTTGGCTGTGTTCTGCAGGACATGGCCAAACAGGCCGAAAAACCCACAACAACCATAGGTCTGAAATGATTTGGTAACATACCCTTGTTGATTTTTGAGAATTCTTCACACTCTCCACCTCTCCTTTACCACCGTTTAACCCCTTAACAATGAAAACATCAATTTGTACTTAAAATTAAAAATAAACATATAAGCTTAATGAAACTATTTTAAATCAAAACAATTAAAAACAGTTATTCTTGAGAAGTCCTATATTCTAACAATCACAAAAACTTGTTTTAAGCTGATAAAAACAGAAAAATAAAAAAATATCTTTTTCTTTATGAAAATTCCACAGCGTCACATCTCCCTTGGAAGTTCTTCATGCCCTCTAGTTTGGAAACCAGTGTTCTAGAGTCGATTTCATAGAGTCTTAATTTTGTAGAAGAGCTCAGTTAGAATCCTCTCTGAGTTGGACATGTAACTTGCATATGCTCCAACATGGTCAGGCACCCCAAGTCCATGCCTTGCTGCAAATGAGAAATGAGATCCTTGGCACCATAAGAGAAAACCACCACATCCTTAGCACACTCAGAAAATTGCCTAAAATATTTAAGGATATAGTTGAAGAAGCAGGAGGGGAACCCAACAGTCTATTTTTTAAACTGCAGCATCAATTCCATATGCACAAAGCAAGCAATAATATTGTGATTATGGATGCACTATTTCCCCCTGTACACACATTTTAATGAGCCTTGTACTGTACAGTAAGGCATTGCTCCTGAGATGGAATACATCATGCTGAAAACTCCTTCTGATGTTCATTTATTTTCCGTCTGCAATGAAACCTATTTAGGCTTGGAAATTGTTTCCATCATAGGAGTCTAAATGTCCATACACTGTGCTTGAAGACAAAGTCAATATATATATATATATTCATTTCCCAGATATTGCCTGGCAGTCTGACAATAGTTCCTTGTTGTGAACTTAAAGATCATAATTATTTAGATTATGAAGGGAAAGGCAGCCAGTACTGTAATTAACTTGGTGAAGGAAGAGCTTATATTCCATGTTTTAACAATCTGTGTGACATAACAAGGGGAATGATCCACAAAGAATGAACCCAGAGAAGGCTGCATGTGCAGTGGTCCAACTGCACCACCCATTCCACTAAAAAAGGCGGAGGAGCTTGAGAGACTGTGCAAACTGAACCAGTGCACACACATGAAGGCCTCTTTAGAATACCTTTGCCACATGGTGTATTATCTATGCAGTGGAATGGTGGAACACACACCTGCTCCTTTATCATTCTGCCTACAAATCCAGATGAGGCAGGTGTGCTTCTTGTCATGGATTGCTCCCTAAAACAACTTCTATACTGTAGTTTTCCTTCAGTTCTTTGCCTTGTATTCATTCTTGCTTACTGAAGGCAATGGGATTCTCTTTCTCTTAATCTCACTTACTTTAGGGAGGGAAATGATTCTTGAAATAACAGAAGGAATAGCAATGGCTGTTCTGTAGGATTGCACCACAAACTTTATTAGAACCCAATTACTCTTTTTATTTTAAAGGGTACAGAATTATCTTTCCACTGCATTTTCCCTTAAGTTATGTTTTGTCTGCTTTATCTCAATTTTGACATGACAGAATGCAGGTCCCAAATTTTGTTACAGCAAGCACAATAACCAAATAATTAATAGGCACTACTAACGTCAACCTTGTTGGGCATGAGACAGTGTTCAAAATTAAGATGCTTGGGTCAGAGAGGTAATGCTGTCTTCAATTTCTGAAAGCTTTTTCAGCATTTGATTCAATTTGATCTCATCGAATTCCATAGTCAAAAATTCAGATTCCTGGAATAAAGAAGGAAGGAAGATGGTTAGGTTTAGAGATGATTTCCATAAGAACAATGAAATAGTTCACCACCACTATCATCTGCCATTGCAGGAGTGACTGTATACATGAAGATAATTTGAGGTTGATTCTATTCCCTTTCCATTCTATTTTTTTCTTTCTTCCACAGTCTCAAAATCCTCTAACATAGTTATCCCAGTCTAATCCTAATGGTGTAAATTAGGGAAGTGAATTGCTTCTAGCTAAGAAATAATTGTAGACATTATCTGTTGTGTGCTGAGTCGCATGTCTACAGTGATTGCTTAAGTGGAGGTGATTTGCCTCTAAAAGTTAGGCTTGTTAGCATTGTAACAGTGTAACGAAAATGAGGATTTTGGCCCATGTGTTTGGAACAGTCCAAGAAAGAAACAGGATGTTGGAAGGAAAAATCCACACATATCTTTATTTCCAAGGGACAGCGATAATCAGTCTACTGCAAAAGCCCTCCCCCACAAACATTTTGGCATTGGCATTCTGTGGAATAACTGTGTAGAATCACACTCCAGCATGTCAAAATACATGCCAGCATGTCTGAAGAAGGGGCCAGTAATCTTTGAAAATTCACACTGAAATAAAAGTGCAGTCTTCAAGGTGTGACAGCTAGGCTCTTGCATTGTTTCTGTTACATGTGCTGAAACAGACTAACAGAATGAATGCAAGCCCAGGTGAAGCAGATATGCTGCAAATCCATATTTATGCTTTTGAATAAGTGGTTTGGGGCATTTTCAAGCAGTGGGAGGGAAATAGAAACAAAGGAAGGGGTGATATTTATGTGCCACATCTACCTCCAATTTTTTCAAACTCTCTGTACCATAAAATGCAAGGAAAACACAAATATCTGTATCCAAACACAATCTACATATTCCAAAATGCTCTTGAATGTACACAAAATAACTTTTACATATGGGACGAATCTTACTACAGAAGTAACCCATTTATGTTGTCAAGAGACAGTTAAAAATTAATTATTGTGAAGAATAACCAGTGGTGAAGCTGGGTTTGGAGGCCCTCCATGTGTTGATAGGGGCCAGGGATGGTATTGGGATTTTGCTGGGTTACCGTGTTCCCTGCGACCCAGCCATCTCCTTATGAGAGCTGGTGTACTTTGTCTCCATGGCATTGTTGGAATGCCGGAGGCTTTTGGTCTTGGGTGATTTCAACATCCATGCGGAGGCTGCGACATCCGGTCCAGCTCTTGAGTTCTTGGAAACCATGGCTCCTTGAACATGTCCCAACATGTTCACGGCCATACCCACGTGGGTGCTCATATGGTAGTCCTGGTTTTCTCCTCCAAATGGAGTAAGTGTGGTCTGATGGTGACTGACCTCGTGTCAGTTCCCTTGTCATGGTCTGATCACCACTTAATAAAATGTAACCTCTCAGGGGCTCTCCCACCTCACAGGGAGCAAGGAGCCACTTTAATGGTCTGCCCTCGAAGGCTACTGGATCCTATAGGATTCCAGGATTCCATGAGAGGGATTCCGGTTGATCTGGCTGGTGCTCTTGTCGAGGCTCTGGTTGAAGGCTGGTTTACAGCTGCTATCAGGGCTGTAGACACGATCACTCCTAAAAGCCCTCTCCAATGCAGAGCTCAGCTTGTGTCCTGGTTTAATCAGGAACTACAAACAATGAAGCAAACTAGGAGAAGGCTAGAGTGCAAGTAGAGATGGAAGCTGTCAGGGTTGCGACTAACCTTTACCTTGCTAAGATAAGGGCTGCTAGTTGAGCTCACCTCGCTGACCGGATAAGTGTGGCTTCAAACTAGCAGGCGGAACTTTTCCGTATGGTCTGTGATCTATCTGGAATTGGTCTAAGTGATGGGCCTCCTTCTAGTATCCCACCTGACCAATTTGCAGCATTTTAAAAATCTAAAGTGGAGGCCATCCACCAGGAGCTTTCTCCTTTTTTGGATACAGTGGATCAAGCAGAAATGTCCAGCGCTCCGCCTTGCCCGGTGAGTCTCGATCTCTTTCAGCCTGTGATGCCAAATATAGTGGATAAAGGCCACCACCTCATCTCTTGACCCTTGCCCGTCCTGGCTAATCAAAGCAGCCAGGCCAATAACAACTAAATGGGTGATAGCAATAATTAATAGGTCTTTCCTGGAGGGCAGGGTTCCCCCCTACCTCAAGGAGACACTCATTAGGCCCATTAGAAAGAAACCGAATTTGACGGCGGACGAAATTGGCAATTATACGCCTGTCGCCAATGTTCCTTTCATTAGTAAAGTAGTTGAGAGGGTGATGGCTGATCAGCTTCAGGCACATTTGGATGAAACAAACGCCCTGGATCCGTTCCAGTAGGGCTTTAGGCCACGCCATGGTACAGAAACGGCATTGGTTGCCCTGTTAGATGACCTACTGAGGGAGGCCGACAGAGGGAAAACGTCTCTGTTGGTCCTCCTCAATATCTCAGCTGCCTTTAATACCGTTGACCACGGTATCCTCCTGAGGAGGCTCTCCAAGCTGGGAATCGGTGGCCTGGCTTTGGCCTGGCTCCGATCCTTCTTGGAGGATCATCCTCAGAGAGTGCAGCTTGGGGAGAGGGACTTGGCCCCGTGAAGCCTCAACTGTGGAGTTCCACAGGGCTCAACTATCTCCCCAATGCTGTTTAATATCTATATGAGGCCGCTGGGTGGCGTTATCAGGGGGTGTGGAGCACTGTGCCATCAGTATGCTGATGACACTCAGCTCTACATCTCCTTTTTTCCAACCACAATGGATGCTGTTCTGTCCCTTCAACGCTGTTTGGAGTCTGTAGTGCAATGGATGCAGAAAAATGGGCTGAGGCTAAACCTGGACAAGATGGGGGTCCTGAGCGTGGGTAGCCCCATCATTGGTGGTCTGGGAAACTCCCTCTCTTTTTTGAGGGGAGTGACTCTCACTGTGAAGAGTGAGGTTCGCAGCGTGGGGATACATGTGGACCCAGTGCTCACCATGGAAACTCAGGTGGTGTCAGTGGTCTGCTCCACCTATTTCCATCTTTGACGGATTGCCCATCTGTGTTCCTATCTTGATGTTGGGGCGCTCACCACTCTGGTCCACATGCTTGTAATCTCAAGATTAGACCACTGTAAGGTGCTCTATGTGGGGCTACCTTTGACACTGATGTGGAAGCTCCAAATGGTGCAGAACGCAGCAGCTATTAGTGGGGTGAGGAAACACCAGCATATCACTCCCACCTTGACCTCCTTGCATTGGCTGCCCATTCACTTCCATGTTGATTTCAAAGTTTTAATGATTACATACAAAGCCCTAAACGGTTTAGGACTTTGATACTTGGTGGAACGCCTCCTCCCTCCTAGGTCTACTCATATCACTTGATCTAGCCAGGAGGGGTGACCAAGGAGCCTAACGCCGAGGGAGGTCCAGAAAGAAAAAACTAGACACCGGGCCTTCTCGGCAGTGGCTCCCTCTCTTTGGAACAAACTCCCCTCCGAGATCTGTTTAGCCCCCTCGCTGGGCATTTTCAAAAACCAACTTAAGACCTGGTTATTTAGACAGGCCTTCCCTCCGGGCACTACTTAATTTATGTTTTCTCTCTCCATCTTGAACTGTTGTCAATTGCTGTAAATCATTGTAAAATTGTTATTATATATCAATTGTTTTTACTTTGTGTGTTGTGAGCCACCCAGAGTAGACAATGTCTAGATGGGCAGCATATAAGCTTAATAAACAAACAAACAAACAAACAAACAAACAAATAAGAATGTATCAACCTCTCGTCACTAAAGCCCACACCTTCGCATAAATGATTAAACACACACACACACCACTAGCCTTGGCTGAGAAGAATGGTAGGTTGTAGCAAACCTACACAAACCACACTGCCCATCTATGTTGGTTCTATCAAACGCAGATTTTATTTATACTAAAAAGGAGTGTCAAAACAATAAATAGTTTTTATGTAACTTTTAGCATTTGAAGTGAGAGAAACAGACGGCAAGAGGCAGAGGGAATATATTTTATCTGGGACACTAATACAGTAATAGATCATCACACAAATAGTCAAGTAACTTGTTCTTTCCATATACATCTATGGCTGTCTCACTTGCAGAATAATGCAAAATCTTTGAAAAATCATTGTTGATTAAGCTCGCAATGAGGTTGCAGCCCCGTGATTGCCATTTTGGGCATGGAGTCTCTTCTAACGGCTCATTACAGAGAGGCAAGACATAGTTACAAAGATTTGAGGTTTCTGGTAAGATAGTTCCCCATATGTATAACCGGCAGATTACGAAAAGCTGTTGTTACAGAAGGAAGTACAGTGGATAATGAAATTAAATGCCACAGCTCCTCGTGGTTTAAACACAGACATGGATATACGTTTTTTTCCTGTAAGAAGAAATCATTAAGGTAAGACTGGCTAAGAGTGACTATATAGAACCGTGGTGGAAATTGGAATTTTCCAGTAAGGTGATTTCATAAAGCTTCAGAAAGGAAAGGCTATTCCTTGCACGATAGCAGCATAATCCATTCTAAATCTTTATTTTGAGAAAACTAACTGAAATGTAATAGGTTTTGCATTTAAACACCCTTGAATAACAAAAGTTATTTTATGAAACAATAAAACATGAGTGCTTGTAATAATGTTGAATATGATTCTGTTACAGATGTCAGGGGACTGATTATTACAGCAATTTATTCTTATCAGATAGGAGATAAAAAGTAGTAAAAAAATAATAATTGTGTGCAGTCAAGTCAATTCTGCCTCATGGTGATCCTTTTCAGGGTTTTCCAGCTAGAGAATATTCAGAAGTGGTTTACCATTCCCTGCTTCTGGGACATGCTGGGATTGTCCAGCTTGCCCAAGGCGACACAAGGCTGGCTCTTCTCCCTGGAAGGACAATAGGGAATCGAATTCTCAACCTCTGGCTCCACAGCCAGTTACCTAACTCACTGAACTCTCCAGAAATAATAATCACGCACCATCAAGTCAATTCTGACTTACGAAGTAGTAAGCTACAGGTAATATGGCAAATTGAGAAGACAGAAGAACTTCTAATTGGCAAAAATGAGGAACATTGTATTTTGTGCCGTGTTTGTTATTTTCTTTGGAATAATTAAGAGCACAGTAACCTATACGAAGCAATGAATGAACTTCACACAACTTATAATTATTGGATTCCACAGATATGGCGCCTGAAGAAAGTACCATTTGAAACAAAAGATTTTGGATACCTGTCAAGGGATAGTTATATATATTCTTGAAGGCTTTCACGGCTGGGATCCGATGGTTCTTGTAGGTTTTTGGGGCTGTTTGGTTGTATTCTGGTTTTTCTTCCTAACATTTCGCCAGTCTCTGTGGCTGGCATCTTCAGAGGACAGGAGTTAGAGCTCTGAACCAGACTGACTCCTGTCCTCTGAAGATGCCGGCCACAGAGACTGGCGAAGCGTTAGGAAGAAAAACCTCCAGAACACGGCCAAACAGCCCCAAAAACCTACAACAATCACCAATAGTTATATACTTTCAAGATGATGATACAGAAGTAAAATCCAGGAAAAGGCTGCATGGTATATATAAGTCCCTATCTCGATATGGGGGTGCTCACAACCTTGGCACATGCACTCATAATCTCAAAATTAGACCACTGTAATGTGCTCTACGTGGGGCTGCCTTTGAGGTTGATGAGGAAACTCCAAGTGGTGCAGAACGCGGCGGCCAGACTCCTTAGTGGAGCAAGAAAACACCATCACATTTCTCCTATTCTGGCCGCATTGCACTGGCTGCCCATTTGGTTCTGCATTGACTTCAAAGTCTTAATGTTTACTTATAAGGCCCTAAACGGTTTAGGGCCTCGATATCTGGCGGAACGCCTACTCCTACCAAGGTCTACCCGTATCACCCGAGCGAGCCAGGAGGTGAGGCTGAGGAGCTTGACGCCAAGGGAGGCCCAGAAGGAAAAAACAAGAAACTGGGCCTTCTCGGCGGTGGCTCCTCATCTCTGGAACAAGCTTCCTCCGGAGATTCGTATGGCCCCTATGCTGGGTATCTTTAAAAACCAACTAAAAACATGGATGTTCATGCAGGCCTTCCCTCCAGTCAATATTTGATCTTTTTCTTTATTTATCTCTTTACTTGTTTTTATTTTTTCCATCTTGTAGAATTTGTCATTTAATGTAATAATTTTTTTGTGTTATATATATTTGTTGTTTTTATGTGCGCATCTGGAAGCCGCCTAGAGTGGTCAAAAGACCAGATAGGCGGGATATAAAATAAATAAATCAAATAAATAAATGAATAAATAAGTACATACTACTTATATACAAGCAGTATAAATAATGGCTTCATGTTAAAGAGTTAGAACCTGGAGTGGTTTCCAACATTTCTCCAAAGTACAGTACAACAGGAAATCTACTTGAACAGTTTGAATAAAGAAATGATAATGATGTGGTTAAAGTTTTTGAGAAGTAACTGGAATATAAACATATGATAATTATATTTTTGTTCTCACTTGAATTTGTGCATGACATATAGGAAATTATTTCACTGCACAGATAAATTCCAGTCGTAATTTCATCACTGTATATGAGCTAGGTGGTTTTGCATGCAAGCTGGAATCTAAATGGAAGTCTCCACTTAGATTCTGGGTTGTGCCCAAGGCCAGCCAACTTGCATGCAGCAAGAATCACATGGGGAATTGCAGCAGGGGCTCTAATGAGCACCAATCTGCTTGTGCAGTGATATCACTTCCCTTATGCCAATGTAAGTTATGTCACAGGATTTGGGCCAATCAGTTAGTCTAATTTATACATAACCCTCCCTCCAAAAATATAAATATTATTTACAGAACAACTGTATATGTGTTCACACACTGAGTTGGATGTGGCTATTTCCAGGTAAATGGTTACAGCCCAGTAGCTTTAGCCTTGCTATCATCAAATTTTGTCAGAAGCTATCAGGCAGGGCATTGACAAAGTTCGTGGTGGATTCTGTAAAGAAAACATTTTGTTTCTAATTGTTACAATCCTTTTGGAGCCAGCATAAATGGAGTATAGCTTTATCCTTCTGAAAACCTATACAGGTGTACTATAATGAGGAATTCTGAAAGGGGGCTACTCTCTTACACATAATTTAATATTTGATACCTATTTTTGGATACCTATGCCAATCATTATGCAATATCACATAATGAAAATTATTAAAAAGAGATCATGAAGATTTCTAAACAAGTGGTTCCAAACCTTTGATAACCCTTGAGTTCTTGGACTGCAATTCCCAGAAACTCCAGCTAGCACAGATAAAGGGTGAAGGCTTCTTGGAATTGCAGTCCAAGAACACCTGGGTTACCCAAGGTTGTGAACCATTGTTCTAAACATTATGTCCACTCAACTGGACAAAACCTATTATTGTCAGCAGCCTTCCTAGAAGTGAGAGTGAACATACATACAGTGGGGTCTTGACTTAAGAACGGCTTGAGTTAAGAACATTTTGACTTAAGAACCGCTCTCATAGGAAAATATTGACTTGACTTAAGTACTTAGATTTGAGTTAAGAACTGAAAAAAACCACGTGGGAGGCAGGGAAAGTGCAAAATGTGAACTTTCAGTTAACTGTTGGCCAGTGAAAAGGGTGCCTGTCTGCTTCCTCACTCCTCCCAGCGTTTAGAGAGTGGATTGGGAGACAGTCTTCAGACTGCCTGGTACTGTACTGCCTGGACTGTATTTTCCCGGCCTTCCCTGAACCTTTCTGGACCTAAGAAAAAAAAAGAAACAAAATATCCCCCTCCAGTGGTCGAAGGCGGAATAGCAGCTTCCCATTAGTTTCTATGGACGGAAAAGAGCAGATACGGATCAAATGGTTTTCAATGCATTCCTATGGGAAATGCAGATTTGACTTGAGAACATTTTGACTTGAGAACCGCCTTCCAATACGGATTAAGTTCTCAAGTCAAGACCCCACTGTACCACAAGCTAAGATGACAAAAATAAGCAGAAGCAAATCTATACAAACTTACTAAAGGAATATGGTGACTGAGAACACTAATGTCTACATATGTACTGGAGTTTAGACTGTGTTTTTGAAGAGAAAACCTAAAAAAGCTGACCACACCATATCAGAGGAAAACCTTTGTGTGTTCATGAAATTACCTAATCAAGTCTGACAGAATCTATTGGAGGGGGGCAAGAGGGAAGGTAGCATGTTTACATTTTCCTATTCCAAGTACAGTATTTCGCTTCAAAACT
Source organism: Pogona vitticeps (assembly GCF_051106095.1). NCBI lineage: Eukaryota > Metazoa > Chordata > Lepidosauria > Squamata > Agamidae > Pogona > Pogona vitticeps. Next base: position 160,675,887 of record NC_135783.1, read on the forward strand.
TGTAGTCTACTTTATATGCCCAGAAAGCTCCCGAAGCAGCTCACCAAAGATATAAATAAATATTTATATCTGATGAAATATGTGCATACAAAGTACAAGCAATAGCAACATACGCAGTCAAGAGAGTCTTTGATTCACAGTCCAGCCTCTGGGGAGATGAGGAAATGTGAAAGGCTATTTTAGCTAGGCTTGTCAGTTCTGCTTTCCCAGATTGATAAGTGCTGTATGCTCTTGTACAGTCAAATATGTTTCTTATCAAACCCTTCAAAATGGATCTTCATTTCCCTTGCCAAGTTTCCTAGCCTCCAACATTTTTCCATTGACATTTAACATTACTTTGAAAGGACATCAGCATACTCTAATGATTCATATTCTAGGCACCCATGCCTCTCTGACCCTACAACTTCATGCTATTACTTCCGAGTAATTACAGTACAGCAGAATTTCTGGACAGTTTTCAGCTTTGGAATGTATTTAATATGTTTATTAGCAAACATAACAAGTACAGGTTTTCAAGGCTGTTTCCCTTCCTGTACAGCCTTTTTAAAAAATCTTTTTTCCCCTCAACCTCTTAATATTGAAGAGATAAATACTAGCCCACTGAGTACAGCTTTTCTAAGTTTTGCCCCCAAACCACTTGATACAAACTGTTTTACATTATTTTGAAATGCAGACTCTCCTTTGGCCTCCCATAATTGTTCTGATGTTTTATGATGGGGAAAAGGCAACCAATTTCTATGTTCTATCTGAGGAGGAGGAAAATGGCTATTCTGCCTTCAAGAGGATTTTTTAAAAAAATCTACTAATGAAGAATCAATCTACAACTACTGGAGATTAAAGGACTGGAGTGACTGGATCAAGTCCAAGGACAGAGAAAGCTTTCCATTTGCTTTAGAACAGCAAATTTAATTTCACTGCTTTTATGATATTAAATTCCTTAAATTTCTCTATCCACTCTTTTTTAGCCATTAAAATAAAGAAGGATTATTTACCAGCACTGAAAGCAAGTTAACCTTCTCAGGCTTAGCTCCAGTTAGTATTTGCAAAGCATTACACACAAAGAACTCAAAGGATGTGTTCTTATAAGCCATAAGCCCAATTCACTGGCAATACTTCCTGCATTGGCTCCACTATAACTAATAGCAAATTAAACAAGAGCACAATTGTGCCCCTGCATACCGTTTATTTCTCAGCAAATTGTTTTGGTCTCCAAGAACGAGAGCAAACAAGATAACTGGACTACAGCAGTTGGTCATTAAAAGTCTCAACAGTGTTGAAAATTGTTCATTTCCATAAGCATCCATGTTTAGTACAAGAAATAAACTTTGGAGCAGAAACAAAGGTAATGTGAATGAATGTGCAGTTCCTTAACACAATGGAAGTAGGAGTCAGGAATGAACTGTGCTAACTTGTGGAATAAACTGTCCTGGAATTCAGAGAACCAGAACAGCTTTGGGGAAAGAATGAAGGACTTCATCCTAGATGAGTATGATCACTTGGTTTTTATCATAGAATGGCTGGGTAAGGTTGTCTCTCTCTCTGTATTCCAGAGACAGCCAACAATAGTCACTTCGCCTCTTCAGTTCTAGCATTCAAGAATGCCTTAAATATATGTCTTTTTCTTATTCCTTTTCTGAGGTACTTTTGGGTGACCTCAGGCCGTTTCCCCATGCATCCTTCTAGCGGTGTCCACTCTGTCCACCTCCTGATTACATATTCTGCCCACTGTGCTATTGTTTCTGTTTGGTGTTGTGTTGCTTTGCAAAGATTTGCTTCTGAAAATGGGTTAATAAATAACTGGAAGAAATAAATAAATAATCTCCCATTTGTTAACTTTCCATCTCATGTGTCTCTACATTATTGAAAAAGAGTGTTTTGTCATAATCACCATGAACAGTTCTCTCTGACTGTTGCTAGGAGACTACTCATTCATAATTGAGTTGGGTTAGCTGGTTTTAAAGCTAGATGTTTCAACACGGATCAAGACTGCTAAAATAGCCTCTTCAGAAGTTCACACTACTGGCAGGGATGACACAGACAGACCACAAAATGGAAGATAATCTTCAGACTGTAGGTACATGTTCCTGAGAAGGACAGATGCCCTGCAAATGCAACACAGTTTATGTACCTATAGAGGCTTGAGAACTGCATGAGAACATAAGTGCAGCACTTTCTGCCTCTGAACTGTGCTGTAGGACAAGCTGTTCTTGAAATTTCAGGGAATCAAAGGGCACACAGTATATTTGTGTCTGCTGTACCAAGGAAAAATAATAAATGGTAAAATAAATGGCAACCCTGAATATATGTACAGAGGCCTCGTCTACATCTGTGGTGCCTAGATTGCATCCAGAGCTGGAGTGTATAATGGGAATTCATCTACAGATTTCAAATAATAGATATGTGTGAGTTATAAATTTATTTCAAGTGGTCATTGTTTATAGGTTAATGGTCAAGTTACAGTGCAGAGAAATTACAGCAGTGTTTTATCAGCTGCATTTAATTTTGGCTAAAAATGCATAGTTTAATGTATTAGCATGAACAGCTGTTCAAAATAGTCACTGTAGACCGTCCAACTCCCCAGGAGTCCCGTGACAGGAAAGCGAGGGAGGGACAATGAAAGTGCTGCAGCTTGGCAGGAGCATCCTTTCCCATCAAGGGGAACTTAATTCACACACATTTCTGCCACAGAAATGCAAAAGGATGCCCACCAAAAACACAAAAAATCCATAGCAGCCTTAACTGATGCCCTACTCTTTTCTGCTCCAGACTAAGATGGCAGTAGATGCTCAAGGTATAAGGTTTAGTGCGTCTTGCTTACCATAGAGAAAAAAATATGGCTGTGTTGGATCTGCATCTCCTAGCATGTAATTGAAGAGGGCTGCTTGGCTTTACAAGTGTTCCTATTCCATCACTCATGAAACATCCCTTTATTTTTACTTTTGCTCAGGCAGCTCAGGATGGCATGTATCAATAATACAGTATTCCATTTTACTCTTACAGCAGCCCTGGGAATTATGTAAAGGAGAAAGTTTTGATTTCAATTGAATCGAATGAATTGGGATATGAGCCCAGGTCTCCCCAATCAAGCCCAAACATTCCATTGCCTTTCCTTAGCAAGTTCTATTAGCACCACATGTGCATACAAGTAACACTTTGTTTACATTTTCATATAGACTGTTACCAAGGTGAAGAATAAGATTCCAATCAATTTAGCTTATTTAAACAAACAAACAAACAAACAAACAGAAAACTGTTTACATCTTGCTTGCGGCTGCTATATTTGATGCACCCCCTCCATAGCAATACAGTGGTACCTCGACTTACAAACTTAATCCGTATTGGAATTAAGTTTGTATGTTGAAAAGTTTGTAAGTCGAGGCAAACTTTTACGTAGCAATGCATTGAAAACCATTTAATCCGTATCTGCTGTTTTATGTTCGTATGTTGAGGCGCTGTTTGTAGGTAGAGGCATTAGTTCCCATAGGAACTAATGCAAAGCCGGTTAATCCGTCCTCTACCACTAGGGGGAGAACTTGGGCAGGAAAGGTTTTTTCTTTTTTTTGGTTTGTAAGTCAAGGCTCCGTTCGCAAGTCAAAGCAACTTTTTGCGAACGGAGCCGTTCGTAACTCGAATAACTTGCCAGCAGGGACACTCGTAAGTCAAGGTACGACTGTACTTTGAAAATGTGTTGGGTTTATGGCAAATATACACGTGACCACTTTGTTGCCTACCACCCAAAGCTCTTGGAACAATCAGGCCCTCCCCAGTTAGCCTTTTTGGAAGGACTAAAGGCAGATGTAGTCCCACAACATGTAAAGGACAAAAGGTTATGGACCTTAATGAAGGCAATTTGCCCATAATGTTCCCTACCATGGTTCATTTTTTTGCCTGTTGCCTGTCTAATCAATCTCAACCAAGTACTGTCCCAATAAATTAGCAGTGTCCCATATGATATTGCTGAGAACTGATGTTAATCATGTAACATGTTATAAGTTCTGACCTGTGGAGAGCTGAAGGTGATCAGAACTCAAGATAGGGTATTCTAGGTGGCAACGATCTAAGCATGGAATTCACTTCTCAGAGAAGACAAAGCTGGTTTCTTCGTTTTTGGCCTTCAGGCAGTGGGTATAAACTATTCTGTTCTGCCATGTTTTTACTGATTAAGGCTGTTCTAAAAATCCAAGAAGGGCATTTTGTTGTGTGTATGCTCTTCCTGTAAACTCCTTGAAGCCTAACCAGATGGACACAATTTGCAAATACTTTTAAAAAGTGGAGATAAATCTTAAAATTATAACCCCCACAAAGATAACATTTTGAGAATTTCAGTTTCCCCTATTCCTATCTGAATAAAACATACAGTACACACATATCAAGACAGCTGAATTTGTCATGATACAGTGGTGCCCCACATAGCGAGGTTAATCCGTTCCGGATTAACCTTCGCTATGGGAAAACATCGTAAAACGGATCAAAAACCCGCATTAAACTTTGTTTAATGCGTTCCAAATGGGCCCAAAACTCACCGTTCTCCGATGTTTTCCCTTGTTCCGGTGGCCATCTTGGGTGTACCGGCGGCCATTTTGAGCATCCTGGCGGCCATTTTGGGTGTACCGGTGCCCATTTTTTGTGTTCTGGCGGCCATCTTGGGTGTACCAGTGGCCATTTTTTTTGTTTTGGCGGCCATCTTGGGTGTTCCGGTGGCCATTTTTTGTTCCGGCGGCCATCTTGGGTGTACCAGCGGCCATTTTTTTGTTCCGGTGGCCATCTTGGGTGTACCGGCACCCATTTTTTGTGTTCCTGCGGCCATTTTGGAGCCGCAGAACAGCTGTTCCCCCATCGTAATGCGAGCGTGCCCTTGCATTAGCGATGGGGAAATCTGCATCGCAATGCGGATTCATCGTTCAACGGTGCACTCGTTATACGAGGCACCACTGTACTGTTAGTTTTTTCTTCAGCTTACAGTAGTAATTGTAACTGGATAAATATCAACTAGCATTAAACACATGATGGCTGCTTGTAAGATCACTGCAGGTGTTTATGGAGTGAATTGTATATAGCATCTAACAGATTAATATGTGTATATAATGCAAATTTAACCCCAACCCATACAGAGAAGCAAAACTATACTAAATTCATCTCATTACATACCCAGGTTCTTTACACAAATATTCTTCTCAATTCTGTGTGACTGGACACCTCATAACATCAGTTTAGCACAATAAATTAGTAAATTACTGACTACACATTCCTATGCTAAGACAAATTATGAATACGAAGAGTTTAAAGTATTTAAGACACACACAAACTCTTTATTCCTTATAAGATAAGTAATAGAACAAATAATGTATAATTTCTGGGAAGGAATTTCACTCTGTAACAACTGAATGAACACTGCACAGCATATTTTGAAGCAAATGAGCACTAATCAGGCAATTATGCCCTCCTCAGCTTTGATGACATTATCTGGCACAGAACATGAAACTTAATTTTGCTTTATACATAATTGTACAAGCTTCCTTTTACCATTTTAGAATTCATTATTGATGTCATTGCCTTTATATTTCCTGTTATATGGTCATATATTTGCAATGAAGTGTGCCTATTTTTCCTTGTTTATGCAACTAATTGTTTTGTACCACTGGTTTCTTTCTAGATAATGGTAGAATGAATCTTCTGGGATACTTTGAAACTCCACCCTACAAATGGAGAACTAACAAAATGGAAGGATTGCTATTCTCCCGTGGTCGCATTTATTCTATCTGTTCACTCCCTCCTCTCGCCCCTGGCTGAAATGTGTGTGTGTGTGTGTGTGTCTTCCTACCTGCCTTCTGCCTAGATTCCACCACCTCTTCTTACTCATCACTGTATTCTTGAAATAAACAAACCCTCTCTTCTCTTCAGAAAAGAGGAATAAAAAAATGTAAATCCTTGTCAGAAGCCAGAAAACTAACCACTACTATCTTGTTATGTGCCATCAAGTCACCTCTGATCCATGGTGACCCTCTGAGTGAGTGATCTCCAAAATGTCCTGAACAGCCCTGCTCAGCTCTTGCAAACTCAAAACTGCATCTTTCTTTATTGAGTCAATTCCTCTCATAACTGGTCTTCCTCATTTCATGCCTCCTTCAACTTTTTCCAGCATATTTTTTTTCAATGAATCTTGTGTTCTCATAATGTACCCGAAGTATGATTACTTCAGTTTTCTCATTTTTGCCTCCTGAGAAACTTCAGCATTGATAAAATCTAGGATCCACTTGTCTATCTTTCACAAAGCTTTCCTCCAACACCATATTTCAAATAGTTCATTTTTCTCCCTATCAGCTTGCTTCACTGCCCAGCTTTTACAGCCATACATGGTAATTGAGAATGCAATAGTGTGGATGATCCTGGTCTTGGGTCTCCAGTGACACATCCTTAAACTTGATAATCTTTTCTAATTCCTTCACAGATGCCCTTCCAAGTCTCATTGATTCTGATTCCTTGACTGTAGTCTCCATTTAGATTAATGGTTGAATCAAGGTATAAAAAATCTTTAACAATTTCGATTTCTTCGTTGTCAACATTAAAATTGTGTAGTTCTTCTGTAATCATGATTTTTGCCTTCTGAATGTCCAGTTGCAATCCTGCTTTAGCACTTTCTTCTTTCATCTTTATCAGAAGTCCTTACATGCCATTGCTGCTTTCTGCCAGTAAGATAATGTCAACTGGCCATCTTACTTTATTGATAGGTCTTCCACCAATGTTCACTCCTCTTTCATCTGAGTATAGTCCAGCTTTCTGCATTATATGTTTTGCATTTAGACTGAACACAGAGAGATAAAATACACCCTTATCTGACATCTAAGCCTATAGGAAACAATTCTGCCTTTTCATATTTGTTCCTTCATTTGAAGAACACTCATTTGAGGACCAAGATGTAATTTTGGACCAAGAAGATAGGTGGTTTGAGAGAGTGGTCAGGGAAGCCTGTATATGTGCATACAGAAAAACCCTCACTCAACAGGGGTAAAGGCATTAAATAAAGTCTGTCTCCTATTTATCATGCTGCCCTTTCATCCATCCCCAGAAAGATCAGGACCACACACCAGAAAGACCATTGTTAATGACTGTTAATGACCCATGACAATGGGTGGAGGGGATTTTCACTCACCCCCAGTCCTTTGTCCATCTAACAAGCCTATTTAGACCAGGGGGAAGTGAAACCATCAGGGATCTCCTACCAAGTCACCTCAGACTTAAAAAGCTACTTGAATGAGTAACGAAATGTTTCAACCTAGTAAGAAAGAAGTCCAGATGCCATGACTCACCTTCTAGATAACCGCACCTGGATGACTGAAAATCTTCACAGATATTCATGATCAGTATACAATGTGCCTTTGGTCTGGTTCTGGCAAAGAGGATATAGCTTGTCCATCTACTGCTTCTAATTATGTAGTCTATTTGATTTTTATATTGGCCACCTGGTAATGTCCATATGTACAGTCATCTATTTGGTTGCTTGAAGCATGGAACTGAGATAAACAGATTGCTGGCTTCACAGAACCATACAATTTGTTGTTCTGTTTCGTTTCACGCCTCAGGCCAAATTTTCCAAAAACAATTTGTTTCTGCTTTGTTTCCTACTTTTGTGTTCCAGTCACCTATGATTAGATGCATGCCTCGTTTTGGTGTGTGATCAATCTCCTCCTGGATACTTTCATGAAAGCTTTAAATTTCATCTTCTTCAGTATCTGTATTTGGAGCCTAGAACGGAATGATGATTATTTTCATAGGTTTTCCCAGAAGTCTGATGGATATTATTTGGTCAGATCTTGCACTATAGTCCTGAACTGTTTGTGTTGCATCTTGCCTCAGTACTGGAGCCATTCCATTCTCCAGAATTTGTCATTTCCAGAGTAAAGTACTTCATAGTTGTCCAACTGAAAATGTCCCATTTCAGTTCATTGACAACAAGCATTGGAATGTTTAAATGTTTCATTTCTTGCTTTATGATTTCCAGTTTACTTTGATTTCTACTTTTCACATTCCATGTTCCAATTGTGTGTGTTGTGCAGCATTGAGCTTTCCTTTAAATTATAAGCACATCAGCTACTAGATGTCCTTTCAGCCTTAATCCAGTTGCATCATTAATGACAGAATTATTTGTACATGTCCTTTGCTTTTCCTCAGTAGCTTACTGAGTGCTTTCCGACCTGAAAGTCTCAACTTTCAGGACCATTTCTTGTTTCATTTTGGACTATCTTATCATAGGGTTTTCAAGGTAAGAAAGTGGTTTACCAATGCCACCTTCTACACAGTACTGTATTAATATTAAGTCAGTTTTGAGTGTTACTGCCATCTGTGGAAGATCCCCTGCTAGCATCACCTTCAGTTACCACTTCTGCCCAGTAACAGCCCTCCAGAAATTTCTCTGCTCCATCACCATTGGAAGTACCCATTCTCTTCTGCTGATGTGCCTGTTACTTTTGATGAGGAGAGATGCATCTTAGACTGATGTGACCATCTTGCCTTGAGTGAATCTGCTAGAAATCCAGGCTTGTAATGAAGTCTAGACTCCTGACAATTGCTTGTAGCTTCTCTGACATGTCAACCAAGAAGGGGTCACCTACTTCTTGTTTAACTAAATAAACACCCTGTTTAATTAGATAAGCTAGACAAAGGCTATAAAGTATTTTGAAGTTTAAGAGTACGCACTTATGAATACTTAACATGGATTTCCTCCCCTTCCTATGATTATGGGCATAAGAGGAATATTTTAAAAGTTGGAATGTTTTCCCTTTTTAATCACAATTTTAAGAGACAGGTATGATTCTAAGACTATGATTCATAATTGTAGGCACAAAAGCTAGGAGTTAGCTACTCTAGATACAGAGTATAGAATATGAAATAACAATCCCCTTGTAGATGGCCTTTCTTGTTTTGTGAAACTGATTGCAGCCCAAAGGAAAAAACGGTAAATATGTGATCGAGAAGTTATCTTTCAGCCAAATGGCTAACAATAGGTATGCTGCACAACTTGCAAGGCATCACCACCACATTACTGACAAAAAAATTTCATGCCTGATTTTCTATTAATCCTTTGTGATCACACAATGCAAGCCATCCCTATTTACGAAAATCTTTGTCGAAAATCAAATTACAACAATGAAAATACAACAAAAACCCATTAAAATACAATTAAAATATATACTCTAAAAAGTAATATAAGCCCTACCCCTCAAAATAAGCCCTAGTTAAGTGAAACCCCGCCCTCCACCACTGTGCAGCAACCAGAAGAAGACGACATGACTGTATTTGAATAAACATAGATTGTTGTACATGAAAATAAAAACATCCCTTGAAAATAAGCCCTACTGTGTTTTTTAATTAATATAAGACCCTGTCTTATTTTCGGGGAAACACAGTAGAAAAACAAATAACACTGGTTTAAAGCCAGTAGAGCATACTTCCATATTCTTCACAAAGTGGAAGATGACATGACCTCTCCAATGGCCAGTCCAATCCACTGCTGTTGACAGCATTTAGAGACTTCTGTCAGGATGCTGTGGATCGGCACCCAAGTTAACAAGGATTTTTTTAAAAATAGTTGTCAGTAGCTTTCCATGCAATTCCAGCTGAAAGGCATAAGTAAACACTGTGTGTAGGAATGAAAAGCTATTTGAGCAAATATAAATACAAAAGGATATGCCAGTTAAATCAATCACCATGAGCAAGTGACCCTGCTGGCAACATACAAAGGCAGTGGTTTCAAAGCTGAAGTAAGCATTTAGTGCGCTACTCCCCTTTAGTAAATAAACACATACAAGAGTTAAATTGATACACTGTTTCCACTGGCAGAAGAACAATTGTTTGTCTCATTTCTTAATAACATTTATCCAGGCTGTCTTGACTTCCTTTATATTTTTCAAGTTTCCTACTGATAGTTCACAGGTCAATACTAAGAAAATTAAAAATTCACAGGATCCTGATATGTCAACCACTGAGTAATCAAGTCTATACAAATGTCTGCATTTGGGGCCTTTTTGCTATACAACAATTACAGATTATGGTTTCAGTAGATCTATGGGAGAAGCTTTCCCTTTATTATGACAGCTGCATCAGCATAACATAGCTCTGGTACAACAGAGGCATTGCGGTGTGTGTGTGTGTGTATCATAGTCTGTTGGTTTATCTTCCTAAATATAAGCATCAGTTCTGTACTCAATACTCAGAGGGGTGAAAATGAGCAGACCGTATCTGGTACATGTCAGTGTTACATTCATTCATTCAGAGGCTGTTCTGTCCTGTTTCTGCATCAATCTTTTCTCCTTAAAGCAAAAAAATGTTCTCAACCTGAAACTAGGATCTCAAAATTTGAAAAATGAAGGATAAATGTGGTCTAATTATGCACATTACTCCAGGGACTGTAAATCAGGTCAGTATGCCCACAAAGGCAGACCAAATAATAACAAAACAACAACAACGAAAGAATTGCCACTGATTATCAGAAAACTTATTCATTGGGGCTGATTAAATTTTTACACAACAGATGTATGCTACCTTTATAGATCTGCAAAGCTCTGTAAAATAAACAAACAAATAGATAAAATTATGTACAACATTTCTTCTATACCAATATAGGAATTTTGTCTAAGTCCGGAAATAGTAGTCCAGAAATTTCAATTATTTTTCAGTTTAAAAAAAGCAACTCCATTTGGATTTACATTACAGGTGTTTACATAGCAAGATATTCGAGCAAATCCTTCACAGATGTTTAGAATCCTCCAATACCTGGCTATACATTTTTGGAGGGTAAAAAACAAACTTTTAAAAAGAGCATAACATTACTTCTGCAATGCACATCACAGTAACATTATAGATAGTATACATATTCCAATTGAGTAATCTGTCATCACCAGTGTCATATGAAGACAGAATGGATCACATGTGTTCTTGTGTTCTGGCTCTCTAACTTTTTTGGTCATATTTGTTCTAGTTGAAAAGCTGATGCAAAAAAGTTAGTGATCAGAAATTCCAATGCTGTCTCTAACAGCTGCTGTGATTATCCAATAGTAACCTTAGCAAGGGGTTTTCCCCCACAAAATTTGAGAAACGATTATCTTTATATTCCCAGAGGGAGCCCAGTCACTGCATATGACTCTAGAAAAACAGGGGAGGAAGGCCCCAACAGCAAGAGTTTCTCATTCCCTAGAGCTTAATAACAGAACAATTGAAAGGTTTTTGGGAAAAGGGGAACAAATTCATGTGCAAAAGGATTTGGATAGCTGCCCCAGTTCTGATCCTGAAAACAAATTCCTGGACTTTGGGTTCCACAATCCTGTATGTATTCCTCTGAGATTTTCTATTTTGCTCTGATTAGTGGATCTCAGGGCTTAGTCTCTCTCACACACCCACACAAGCTCACACTCACACCCACACAAAGAGAGAGATCTTGCAAGCCTGAAATCTTTCTTCAACAGATGATGACTCTTTGAAATATTCATGAACAAATATAAACAACCCTTATGTAAACTATAACTGGAGAATCCTCTGTATGCAGCTGTATCTTCAGAATGTGTTTATCACTGACAGGGCAAGGATATTCATGAGGATGAGGAGGAATCAAAAGTTCCAAACAACATTTAGCATACTACAAAAGTACAGTGGAGGACAGGGGGGTCTGGTGTGCTCTAGTCCATGGGACTAAACAACAACAAATTTACACTTTGAATGAATATGGAGATCTGAACAAGTAAATTTTTACTATGAAATAAGCGAAATGTTCAAAAGCCCTGCAAAAAGTTACAGACTGGCTCCATCCCAGTGGAAGCTACTGCCATGGCCAGTAAGGGTAAACTGCCATCACGAAAATGTGTGCACATTTCACAATCCTCAGAGGCTCATAGGAAGTCAAGACAAACCACAGCAGGGGAGCAGGGCTAGCTTCCTTCTCTGCACAAAACATCCTGCTGTGCTCCTACAAATACATTTTAAGTAGTGCAGGAAAACTGCAGTTACAAACAGTTTCAGTTCACATCCAGATATTTTATTTGAAAGAGAAAAATATAAAACCAGCATTCATACAGTACTTGAGACTTCAAACCTATGCAGACCATCAAAAAGTATGTCCTTGCACATTATAGATAGTCAAATAAATACAGTGAAGCAACAGCATTCTATCTGGGTCATGTATAATGAGCTGGTTGTGCATGCTATTATGATTCTCCTTTTTCTTTTTATGGTTTTAAGATAAAGGGTTGTTGTTCAGTGACAAGAACACATGTGTTCCATACAGAAGGCCCCATATTCAGTCACATGCATGATCTAGGTGAGCTAGGAAAGATCTGATCTGTTATCACAGTCATCAAGTCTGCATAGTTCTCTTGAACTGGACATAATCTGGTTCACAGCCTGACAATTTATAACCTTTCAGAATTATTAAAGGGTTCATCCTGAAGACCAGTGGATCTGATCATATCACTTTAGAGCAGTAGTTCCCAACTTCGGGTAACCTGGATGTTCTTGGCCTGCAACTCCCAGAAAACCCAGCCAGCACAGAATTGCTTCTGGGAATTGCAGTCTGGGTTACTCCAGGTTGAGAACCACTGCTTTAGGTCACTGGTTCTTAACCTTGGGTTACTCAGGAGTTTTGGACTGCAACTCCCAGAAGCCTTCACCACCAACTGTGCTGGCTGGGGTTTCTGGGAGTTGCAGTTCAAAAACATCTGAGTAACAAAGGTTAAGAACCAGTGCTTTAGGTGATTTTCGTGTGACACAAATGGTAGTTTTGTTTAAGCAAAGGTAAAGGTACCCCTTGACAATTTGTCCAATCGTGTCCGACTCTAGGGGGCGGTGCTCATCTCCGTTTCCAACCCATAGAGCTGGTGTTTGTCCGAAGACAATCTTCCGAGGTCACATGGCCAGCGCAACTAGACATGGAACACTGTCACCTACTCACTGTGATGGTACCTATTTATCTACTCGCATTTTTACACACTTTTGAACTGCTAGGTTGGCAGGAGCTGGGACAAGCGACAGGGGCTCACTCCGTCACGTGGATTTAATCTTACGACTGCAGGTCTTCTGACCTTGCAGCACAGAGACCTCTGCGGTTTAACCCACAGCGCCACCACGTCCCAGACGTGGTTTTGTTTACATTATACTAATTTCTGGTATGGCGAGATGACCCAGGCTATTCACATGATTATTCTTAGGTATAATTTTAGTAGAACCAATGTAGTTCCATGTCTGACAGCATTTCTAAGAAATACATATAGCAAATCAGGTCAAAGGTAGTTTGGAATCTACTCTGAGGCAGTGAGGGCGGAAATCTTTATCCACCATGTGTTGTTTAAAAGGCATAGTAAATGTGGTGCAAGTACAATCCATTCTTTAGAATAAAGAATTGTAATATCTTTAAGAATAAGGCATATATTACAGTAATTTCATATGCATCCATGATGAAAGGAAACTCCACCCATGTAATTACATCGCACAAGTTTTTAAAGCTGTATTCTCAAGTTGCATCTATATTCAAGAACTATAGGTTATGTTTGCAGTAATCTTTCTCCTCTACCATGATTCACTGTCCTCCAAATGAGACAGTGTACTGAAAAGCCTTTTGCAATGTGATCTACCAAGGGGTAAGGAAGCATTCTCAGAAGCTTGTCCTATCTAATTTGTGAAATACTGTATTATGTGGAGCCTTGGTTATTTAGGGCCTTTACTAAAGCACACCTTGTCCTATCAGTTTTTCATGAATACAGTTCAGTTTCATCATCCCGAGAAACGCTGAAACTGAAGAGTTAGGAATTTTAGAGTGGTGTAATCCACTGGTTCTTAACCTTTGTTACTCAGATGTTTTTGGACTGCAACTCCCAGAAGCCTTCACCATCAGTTCTGCTGGCTGAGGTTTCTGGGAGCTGCAGTTCAAAAACACCTGAGTAACAAAGGTTAAGAACCACTGTCTACCATGGGCACATTTGACCCTGTCCCTTCCAGCTGAGGCAAACTGATGTGGGGCTGGTAGGTCAAATCAGCAGAAGTTATTTTTAAAAATTTACAGAGAGGGGTGATACCAGAAAGCTTGGATAGAGGCAGCAATGCAGCCCCTACTGAGAAAATCAGCTTATATTCCCCTTCTTTGAATAATTATCAAATGGCTTCATTTGGAAGTAGAAGCACTTCTGGACCAGGTATCTGATCAAGTCACCATGGTCCTGATAATCTTAAACCCTTGGTCTAGTTTTGGCCCAGTAAGAGAGTTGTAAATTATAGTTAACAAGGAAGTTCTAGTCCACCACCAGAAGTATAAATTGGGACGGCACATCCCGAAGTGTTACACACTGTTTAAAGCACTCTCTGGGCAGTTTTCAATTTAATTATGCTGGCCAAACATTGCCCCTCCCCCCCCAAAAGAGTGGTAGCTCAAGATTTATAGATCTCAGGTATGCTGCCTTCCACTGGTTATCTTCCACTGGTTAGGCAAAACAGCACAATCTATTTCCCTGTTCTATTCATCTCAGAGATCTTGTGTATTATACTAATTAAATGACAGTAAATAGTTATAAAGAAATAATGTAGGCTTTTTTCTCTTAGACTCAGTCAGTAAACATTCCCCAAAGTGCAGGAGACTCTGAAGCACTCAGTGCTGCCAGACCATATTTAGATACCAACAGATCCTGTACAGTATTTGTAAATACTGCCATTTGGCTGCAGCTGGCAGATCACACCTACTTCTGAAGCACGCAAATGGCAAAAATTCACCATCCTGTCCAATTGGTCTCAGGTAATAATTCCTCCATCTGTTCATACCCTCCATAAAAATGACGTCTTCCCAATTATTAAATCTAGATCACCCCATAAAGTTAATTCATTCTGTGAAAATGGGTCAAATTGGAATTGTCATGACAATATGTGCCATAAGTCTCTGACTGTAGATTTTGTTGGGGGAAAGATAATACAGTATATATATATATATATTTGGCACATTTAGACCATTAAGATATCTAAACAATCTGGGACAACGGTACCTTCACATCCTCCTTCTCCTGTAATGTGTTCCTTTTCCTGCATACTCCCCCTCTCTACAGTGTTCAAAATCTGACAACCTTTCACATATTCTCCTTCAACTTGTAGTTTTGCAGGCGATAAAGAAAGAAAGGTCAGTACTTTGCAATACTCTCTGTTTAGTTGTAAAGAACTGCTTTTGGGAGTGAATAACTACTTATTATCATCTGGAAGTTGAGTCACGGCCACTGGACTTCTTTGTTATTAGGTTGAAACGTCTGGCTACTCATCCAAGTAGCTTCTTCAGTCTGAGGAGAGTTGGTAGGAGGCCCCTGACATATCCTTGGTTTCACTTCCCCCTGGTCTGAATAAGCAACAAAGAATAGAGAAGTGAGTGAAAATCCCACTTCTGCAGTCCTTCTCCACCCATTGTCAAGGCTTGTTAACAGTCATTAACAGTGGTCTTTCTGGTGGGTGTGGCCCTGCTCTTTCTGGAGACTGACGAAAGGGCAGCATGATAAATAGGAGACTGGGAATCTTCACAGATATACTGACTGTAATATTGACTGCATACTGCTGCTGTTACTGGTTATATTTTTCTTGGCGGTTGGTTTACTGATATTGTGTTATGTTTTTTGGATTGTTTTTAATTTATATGTATTGTAAGGCACTTCTGTTATATGTTTGGGCTGTCTTCAAGTAAGTCTACTGATACTTATAATGTAAAGCAGGATACATTTTTTTTCATATAAACAAATAAATCCCTCTGGTCAATTCTTGTTACGTGTAATCAGAGGCTGATGTTCCAGAAATACTACAAGTGTCAAGTTCTCCCTCTCTCTCCATTCCAACTTCTAGGATTAGTCATGCCAGATTATGATGCCATTGCCTTGTGTTTCCCTGCCCTTTGGTATCTCTATGTGTAGTGTTCCTCTCACTAGATTGGCTCATGATACAAATTGTGCAACTGTAGTTGACACTTAGTATTACACAAGAGGTTTCTTGTGACTAAGTGATTAATATAGGGATGGGCAACAATGTCCCTTCAGATTCTTATGTCTTATAACTCTCATCAGCCTTTGTAAGCATTGTCAATCAGAAGGAATTTTGGGAGTTGTAGTCCAAAAACATAGCTGCCATTCTCCACTGCTAGATTAAAGGTTTGAATCTAGATTTTGCTCCCACTGAGGCAGGAGTAGGTGAAGTACAGCCAATGGATCACATGAAGCGCTTTGCCCTGATTCCTCATCTCAGAACTGTTGGGCTATATTGTCAAAGTTAGAAGATCGCATTACTATATTGGAATAAATATAGATTGTTGTACATGAAAAAAAAACATTCCCTGAAAATAAGCCCTAATGCTTTTTTTTGGAGCAAAAATTAATATAAGACCCTGTCTTAATCTCGGGGAAACACGGTACATTGTGATCATACAGATGAGCAACATCAGCCCAAATTTTGCACCTGGACAGCTTTGCCTAACCTCTTCCTGCTTTCTACCTTTGCTGCACACAGTATTGCTCAGCAGTATTTCCAGATGGTAGCCATGCTGATTGTTACTCATCTTTCTGTTATTGCTGTTCTTGTTATTCTATGTTGAGGTATGGCAACACCATAAATGATTGACCTCCAAAAGGATCTGTCATCAACAACCCTGCTCAGCTCTTGTATACTAAGGCCTGAGATCTTTTACTGAGCCAATCCACCTCTTTCCTGTCGTCCCTTGCCATAATCTTGACATTTGCTCCTATGTCTGTAAAACACAGCCGTTTTTACTTTCTCTTTACATAATGTGTCTGATTACTAGATATGCAGCTAGGTCTAAGGACAGTGTGGATTAGCGTAATGCTCTCTATTCTTCTTTCTAGCCTTGCAATTGCACCCCTGTGTTTTTTGTATACCAGAATATCAATAGCAGAGAGAGAAATCTCAGAGGTGTGGTCTCTAATTATAAAATAACAATATTTGGAATTTATATTTTTGAGTATTCAAAGTGCTTCACATACTGCCCAGAGTGCAGATGGGAGACCAAGACTAGGGAAGAATAGCTTTGTTAAGGATGTTCATTTGAGGTTGCTATGAGATTCGAGTTTACCATTTTAAAAACTGCTGAGGTAAAGTAAGAATTCAATGTATAGAGAGTTATGGAGAGTTATGATGAGACTGCACTGTGTCCTGTACAGTAGTCAGATGTATCCCCTTCATGGATTGCTGCCTTGTCGTGGTGAAGGGGCTTGAGTAACTCAGAAAAGCTATGGGCTATGCCATGCAGGGACACCCAAGATGGACAGGTCATAGTGGAGAGTTAGGACTAAACGCAATCCACCTGGAGTAGGAATTGGCAATGCCACTCCAGTATCTTTGCCAAGAACACCCCATGATCAGAAACAAAAGGCTAAAAGATATGATGCTGGACCCCCAGGTCGAAAGGCATCCAACATGCTACTGAGGAAGAGCGGAGGACAAGTACAAGTAGCTCCAGAGCTAATGAAGTGGGTGGGCAAAAGCCGAAAGAACGTTCAGCTTTGGAGGTGCCTGGTAGTGAAAGGAAAGTCCGATGCTGCAAAGAAAAATATTGCATAGGAACCTGGAATGTAAGATCTTTGAACCTGGGAAGCTGGAGGTGGTCAAACAGGAGATGGCAAGAATAAACATTGGCATCCTGGGCGTCAATGAACTAAAATGGATAGGAATGGGCGAATTCAACTGAGATGACTATCATATCTACTATTGTGGACAAGAATCCTGTAGAAGGAATGGAGTAGCCCTCATAGTCAACAAAAGAGTGGGAATAGCTATAATGGGATATAATCTCAAAAATGATAGAATGATGTCATTACGAATCCAAGGCAGACCTTTCAGCATCACAGTAATCCAGGTTTATGCACCAACCACCAATGCTGAGGAAACTGAAATTGAACAATTTTATGAAGATTTACAACACCTTCTAAAACTGACACCAAAGAAAGATATTCTGCTAAAGTAGGAAGTCAAGAGATAAAAGGAACAGGAAAGTTTGGCTTTGGAGTTCAAAACGAAGCAGGGCAAAGGCTAATAGAGTTTTGTCAAGAGAACAAGCTGGTCATCACAAACACTCGTTTCCAACAACACAAGAGGCGACTTTATACATGGAAATCACCAGATGGGCAATTTCGAAATCAGATTGATTATATTCTCTGCAGCCAAAGATGGAGAAGCTCTATACAGTCAGCAAAAACAAGACCTGGAGCTGATTGTGGCTCTGATCATCAGCTTGTCAGAGCAAAATTCAAGCTTAAACTGACGAGAGTAGGAAAAACCACTGGTATAATCTAAACCAAATTCCTTATGAATACACAGTAGAAGTGAAGAACAGATTTAAGGAACTAGATCTGGTGGACAGAGTGCCTGAAGAACTTTGGATAGATCCTCGTAACATTGTACAGGAGGCAGCAACAAAAACCATCCCAAAGAAAACGCAAAAAAAAAAAAAAAGTGGCTGTCCAACGAGGCCTTAGAAATAGCAGAGAAGAGAAGGGAAACAAAATGCAAGGGAGATCGGGAAAGTTACATAAAATTGAATGCAGACTTCCAAAGAATAGCAAGGAGAGACAAGAGGGTCTTCTTAAATGAACAATGCAAAGAAATAGAGGAAAATAATAGAAAAGGAAAAACCAGAGATCTGTTCAGGAAAATTGGAGATATTAGAGGAACATTTTGTGCAAAGATGGACATGATAAAGGACAAAAATGGGAGGTACCTTACAGAAACAGAAGACATCAAGAAGAGGTGGCAAGAATACACAGAGGAAATATACCAGACAAATTTGGATATCCCGGAGAACCCAGATAATGTGGCTGCTGACCTTGAGCCAGACATCCTGGAGAGTGAAGTCAAGTGGGCCTTAGAAAGCCTGGCTAACAACAAGGCCAGTGGAGGTGATGGCATTCCAGTTGAAGTATTTAAAATCTTAAAAGATGATGCTCTTAAGGTGCTACACTCAATATGCCAGCAAGTTTGGAAAACTCAACAGTGGCCAGAGGACTGGAAAAGATCAGTCTACATCCCAATCCCAAAGAAGTGCAGTGCCAAAGAATGCTCAAACTACCGTACAACTGCACTCATTTCCCACGCTAGCAAGGTTATGCTCAAAATCCTACAAGGTAGGCTTCAGCAGTTTGTGGACCGAGAACTCCCAGAAGTACAAGCTGGATTCCAAAGGGGCAGAGGAACTAGAGACGAAATTGCTAACATGCGCTGGATTATGGAGAAAGCCAGAGTGTTCCAGAAAAACATCTACTTCTGCTTCATTGACTATGCAAAAGCCTTTGACTGTGGCAAGTCCTTAAAGAAATGGGAGTGCCTGACCACCTTATCTGTCTCCTGAGAAACCTATATGTGGGACAGGAAGCAACAGTTAGAACTGAATATGGAACAACTGATTGGTTCAAAATTGGGAAAGGAGTACGACAAGGCTGCATATTGACCCCCAGCTTATTTAACTTATATGCAGAATACATCATGCGAAAGGCTGGACTGGAAGAATCCCAAGGCGAAATTAAGATTGCAGGAAGAAATATCAACAACCTCCGGTATGCAGATGATACCACTCTGATGGCAGAAAGTGAGGAGGAATTAACCTCGTAATGAGGGTGAAAGAAGAGAGTGCAAAAAACGGTCTGAAACTCTACATCAAAAAACTAAAATCATGGCCACTGGTCCCATCAGCTCCTGGGAAATAGAAGGGGAAGAGATGGAGGCAGTGACAGATTTAACTTTCTTGGGCTCCATGATCACTGCAGATGGAGACTGCAGCCACAAAATTAAAACACGCCTGCTTCTTGGCAGGAAAGCGATGACAAACTTTGACAACATTTTAAAAAGCAGAGAGATCACCTTGCCAACAAAAATCTGAATAGTCAAAGCTATGGTTTTTCCCGTAGTAATGTATGGAAGTGAGAGCTGAACCATAAAGAAAGCTGATCGCCAAAGAATTGATGCCTTTGAATTGTGGTGCTGGAAGAGGCTCTTGAGAGTCCCCTGGACTGCAAGGAGAACAAACCTATCAATTCTAAAGGAAATCAAACCTGAGTGCTCACTGGAAGGACAGATCCTGAAGCTGAGGCTCCAATACTTCGGCCATATCATGAGAAGAGAAGACTCCTTGGAAAAGACCTTGATGTTAGGAAAGTGTGACGGCAAGAGGAGAAGGTGACGACCAAGGATGAGATGGTTGGACAGTGTCATCAAAGCAAAGAACATGAATTTGACACAACTCTGGGAGGCAGTGGAAGACAGGAGGACCTGGCATGCTCTGGTCCATGTGGTCACGAAGTCGGACACAATTAAACAACTAAATGATGATGAATGATGACGAGATTTGAGTTTACCAGTTTAAAAACTGATGGGGTAAAGTAAGAATTCAATGCATAGCTAGCTTTATGGAGAGTTATGATGTCCTGTACAGTAGTCAGATGTAGTAAAAATGAAGTTGATCTGGTGTCTTTCAAAACATACTAAAGCCACTGGAGGCCTATGAATGAGCTCTGAAACAGGCATAGGCATAGATATAATAATTTACCATCAGGGATATAACAGAAAGATGAGTGTACTAAAAAATGTAACAATAACATGGAAAATCAGCCATTTTAGTGAAGATTGTTCTTAATGATATTCTGCCCACAATGCTACTTTCACACTTTCTTTAGAAATAAATATTCAGAAGATGAATAAATATGGAAGTACAGAAGAAACTGTACAAGCTTCAATTATGTAGAGAAACCTGTGTGGGTGGACCTTCACTTAAACATGTATTGAATATTACATCAGACAAAAGGCCTAAGGGTCCACCCACACAGATCCTGTTGTCTTTGCTCATAGTTTGCATTTTCATTAAACATACAATCCATAATTTGCAGCAGGAATTAAGCTGGGGTAAATGTATGAAATCTATATTATAACATCGTTCCTTCCAACCTTTGAAAAGACCTAGATTGATAAAGCAGTTCATATCAGAACACCAATTTGTTACCATAAATAAAATGAAAACGTTGAGTTAGTGGTTATTAAACTTGTAATATTTCAATAAACATTTTGTGGCAATGAAGTTTCACCCACTCTTTAGAATCAAGGAATAGTCCAACTAGAAGACTAAGGCAATACAGTACTTTTAATCCTATCCATGCTGGGAAGAAAAACCATCCATATAATTGCATTAAATCAAAAAGAAACTTAGGTACGTTCTCATATGTTCTTGTATTCGATTGAATGTATGTATTATTATTTTATCGTGTTTTGATATTGTGTTGTTTATCTTGTTGTTCGCCACCCAGAGTGGCCTAGTTGCCAGATGGTGTGGGGTATAAATTTAATAAATAAATAAACAACAACAACAACACTAATAACAATATAGTATCTAAGTTCACAAATTATAGTTTATGAAGGCAGTAATCCTGCTTCTCCCCTATGATTTTGCCTGTTAATTGTTCTCCAAAAGAGTTAACCAGAGCAATGGGGAGATTTTTACAAGTTGATCTCCAAAAGGGTCTAGGAACAATATTCAGAGGCATATTCTAACCTATGAATAAAATCTACTTATATATGCTTAGACTTAGGTTGTTTAGAACCTATTTGGAATTGCCTCTTGCTTTGTTTCATTCGTTTCCACACATATGTGCCAGTTTGTTCATACAAAAGATGTATACAGGCGGTACACCATGTGCATATTTGACTATTTCCCTTTCTGGCTGATTAGGGTGGACAACTGGAGTAACAGACGTTTGGTGTTTGAATTAACAAACTGCCGATCTTTATCAAGCTGTCAACTCCAAGACAGGAACCATAGTCTGAAAATGAATTTGTCCACTGTGTTTTGGTGTGACTGTTGAATTGACAAACTATTGTGACAGCTGTTGTTCTGCTTCCAGAGACCAGTGCATCACGGGGAAGAAAAGTCAACTCAACCTGTGAAGCTGAGTGATGAGAAGTTGGAAAACAAAAGCAGACATGGAGCTTCCAAGACCATGCCTAGCTTAAAAACTCAATTGAAGGCAAACCAAACAAAGAGTCTTACAGCATTTTAAAGACTCATACATTCTATTTGACATAAGCTTTTATGGACTGTAGTCTACTTCTATAGAAGCATTATCCTTCAACAGATGAACGCAGCTACAGCTCTGAACATTTATTCAATGGAAGCAGCAGTAAGTCTTCCACTGCTCTGACAACCGTGCTTACGTTTGAAACAAAAAAAGAGCCTTCCATTTCAACAACCATCAATATTAAGATGAGCAGTAATGATACCGTATCAGTGTTATAATGTATGACACAGTAGTGGAAACAAGAATTTAAATTTTTGAGTGCAGAAAAAAATAAATTTTTATTTTCCCAGGTTATGAAAGAAACAAGTTATTTTATGGTAATGTTCAAAGCTGTGACCGACACTGCTGGGGAGAGAAGATATGGATTCTGTCCGTGATTTAGGACACTGGCTCTTAACCTTGAGTTACTCAGGAGTTTTGGACTGCAACTCCCAGAAGCCTTCACCACCAACTGTGCTGGCTGGGGTTTCTGGGAGTTGCAGTTCAAAAACATCCGAGTAACAAAGGTTAAGAACCACTGATTTAGGAGATTAAGAGAGTTTATTGGCAAGAACCTCTCTATTGGGACACACAAGTTTAGGCTCCAGTGCTTCAGAAATGCCCAAAATAGAATGGATATCTCCCCAATTCATTAATGTACTTTCAAGGCTTTGAGGTCTGACAGTTGTACTATTTCAAATTGGTGGGAACTTTATTCTTTCAAGTTCTATTAAAGTAGGAGAGGATACTTTTGTGAAAAAACAACTTCCCTTAAAAATCATTCCTAGCTCTTTGTCATCAAATCACTGAATGTGAATTATTCAAAATACTAAATATGGGATGTTCTTTGTGTGCTTTGTACTTCACACTACCTTGACTCTTATCAACTGTCTTGTGTTAAAAGAGAGACATAAAAATTGTCCTCATTTTCCTTACTAAGCTATTGCTTTGTACATTTTTTATCATGCCATTTATGATTCATTGCCTCTCTTTTGTAACAAGCAGTCTTTTCAATCTCTTTTCCATAGATATTCTTAAGAAATTAAGTTTTCTGGTCTCAAATCTATTGTACCTTGCAGAAGAAAGTGACATTTGAATATGATGTTCAGTAAGATTCTTTAAGGTGGAATACACAGCTAATTCAGGGCTCAACTGCATGCTACATTAAATATGTAGCATGCAGTTTAAATTTTTATTTTGCTCTAAAGTAAGCACAGGCCACATGATCAATAGGAGTGCAGGAGGTTTAAACTTTCCCAAAATATTTTTATTCAACCATTCATGCCCTCACCTACACTGTCTGATTAAAAAAGTCTCCATTGACACCATTTTTAAACCCCGTGTTGAGAGAGGCAAGGTTTTAAAATGAACAACAGATGGGAAGGTTTAAATCTCTTCTGTCCATGTGCTGTTCCCAACTTACACTGGGGGTAAATGTACTTAATTTAGAGGAAGCATCTTAAACTGAATACAGCATACGCTCTAGCTCTCAGGTAGACCAACTACATCACTCTTTTGTCCTCTCCAAAAACAATAGCAGCAGCCAGATTTTAGCCTGTCAAAATGCACTGTTGTATTGGCACTGAGCGTGATAAAAGTCATTCGGCTGCCCTGGCATCATAGGAGAGTGTACAAAATTAAATTTAATTACTAACAGAGAAAGGCAAGGCAGCTGTTCTTAGCAGGCTCCTGTTTGTAAACCATGCTGCTAACTACTAACTCCCAGTTAGTTCCTTCAAACCACTGAACTTTCAAACAAAGTTTAAAACTCTCATGTTAAGGTAAATCTCAAGCTATGGTGAAAGAGCAGCAAAGGAAAGGGCCTGGGAAAGAGGACGCTGCGGGACAGATCAAAATACAGAAGCTAAAATAGGATTGCCCCTTTTGATGGCATTCTGAACCTTCCTTCTTTCAATCCTCCCTCCCCTCCAAACAGATTACTAATAGCTGAGTTTGGGACACTTAAAATTAGTTAAGCATTAGAAATTGGGAAATTAACCCCTGGTGTCAATGCTGCATGGAGGTGAAAGAACGGTTGCTTCAACATTGTAAGAAGCAGAGATTCAAAATTCCCCTGATGTCCCAGGTCCCTGGACTATTTGTTTTTCTATTTATCTGGAGCTCCTAAATCAGATTATTTATATCACTAAAATACAACTTTATGAGTTATGGCTCCACAAACAATGAAAGATATTTGCAGAACGGTAGAACTTGAAGAGGGGGTGAAATTGACCACACAACTGAATTTTCAATCTTGGTGTGATAGAACTCCATTTCAAAAAGCACAAGGTCCGATGGAAGTTGAGCTGTTAACGATGGCTGGAAATAACTAATGATTACACAGAGACGTGAGATGAATTGTTAAATAAGGTTATGGAAAGTGTTGGAAGGTGAGTGCAAGGATTTGAATAGGGGGCTGAAAGTGCCGGTAAAATGAGGGCAATGGAAATTAGCTACAGAATAAGAACTGATAAGTTAGCCTCTCATTAATGAATTGTACAACTATCTTAACTAATGAATTAATACCTTAATGAAATCTAATTCCTATGTACATCCCAGTCTAAATCCATCACCTTACTTCTCTGCTTTAGTTATCACATAGCAGGGGTTTTTGAATTTTGTTTTTGAATTATTATCAAGCCATTTAAATTTAAAACTGATTAATTTTTTATTAAATTGCACTTACCTGTTTAAAATCTCATGTTATAACTATATTATTGTACTTGAAATTAATTACAATTCAGCTTATTTGATTGACAAAATTTATCTTGTTTAACATATTTTTATTTTGCCCAGTTATTATTGTTTAACTTTCATCTTGCACTTTATTTCATACATTACTTATCACTGGAGATTGAAGTCCTGTCACCCAGTGAAGAGGAAATGAATAACATACAAGTTATAATGGGAAGAGGAAGGTATGGCGTTGGCACAGCAGCAATTATACCTAAAAGAATGGGGGACAGATGTTTGAAGGCTGTTCCTTGTTCTAGCTCTGTTGCCAGAGGCCAGAATCCAGGTAACTTGCTCAGCCAACCGCCCACTCTATCCTTCATGTGGTTAAACGCCAGATCTGCCTTGAACAAAGACAAAGTGGAAGACCTGGCCTGTATTACCGAGACCTGGGAGGGTGCAGAGGGTGGTATAGCCCTCTCATTAATTTGCCCACCCAGATATTCCATCCAACACCAAGGTAGACTGGAGAGTCGGGGAGGGGGGGAGTTGCCATTATCTATAAAAAATACCTTAGAAGTTGTCAGGCTGTCTGTCTTGAGGCCCTCCATGTGTCGGTGGGGACCAGGGATGGATCTGGAATGGTGCTGGTTTACCATGCTCCCCGCAGTCCAGCACTCTCCTTTCTGGAGCTGGCGGACTTCATCTCGGTGGCAGCATTGAGGCCCCCCAGACTCCTTGTCCTGAGGGACTTCAATGTGCATGCCGAGATTGGGGCCACAGGTCCAGCTCTTGAGTTCTTGGAAACCATGGCTTCCTTGGACATGTCCCAATTTGTTAATGGCCCCACCCACGTAGCGGGTCACACACTAGACCTGGTGTTCTCAATTGGACACACAGAGAGAGAGATCCGAAGGTGACCAACTTGGTATTGTTCCCCTTCTCATGGTCAGACCAGCACCTGGTACAATGCAAGCTCTCAGTGGCATTTCCTCCTCAGCAGGGAGCAGGGACCTATTAAGATGGTTCATCCCCACAGGCTATTGGATCCTGTTGGTTTCCAAGATGCAATGCGGGGGATACCAGCTGATCTAGTTGGTGCTCCTGTCGAAGCTCTGGTGGATGGATATCATGCTGCCACCACGAGGGCAACTGATATGATCGCTCCTAAATGCCTCCTCCATTGCTGAGCCCGTCCAGCTGCTTGTTATAACCAACAGCTGTGGCCATTGAAGGGAAACAGGAGGAGGCTAGAGAACATCTGGAGATGGGCCCTGACAGTATCCAATTTAAAAGCCGCAAAAATGACACCTAATATATATTTAGCTAAAGTGAAGGCTGTAAGAAGATCTTACTTAACCTCCCGGATAAGCGAAGCCCAAGACCATCAAGCCAAACTCCTTTGTATTGTGTGTGATTTATCTGGGATTGGTCACAGTGACAGGCCTCCCAGTAGTATGTATTGTGATCAATTTGTGGCCTCCTTCAAACACAAAGTGAAGGCCATCCGCCGGGACCTGAAATGTCTCCTCTTTATCAGTAGATTGAGACAGGATGTCCACTGCACCGTCTTGCTTGGTGAGACTAACACAGTTTCAGCCTGTGACATCACTTGAGGTTGACAGAGTGCTTGATCCTTGCAGGGCCACCACTTCTTCACTAGATATTTGCCCAGCCTAGCTCTAGAAAGTGGCCAGACCTTTAACAACAGAGTGGGCAATGGCTATTATCAATGGGTCTCTCCTTGAGGGCAGGAGCCCCCTTACCCTCAAGGAGAGACCCATTAAACCCATCCATAAAAAGGCCAATTTGGTGGCAGACAATATTAACAACTATCGACCCGTCACCAATGTCCCTTTTATCAGCAAGTTAGTGGACAGAGTGGTGGCTGACCAACTTCAGGCACTTTTGTAAAAAACCAATGCCCTTGATCCATTCCAGTCTGGGTTCATGGCACGGATACGGCATTGGTTGCCCTGTAAGATGACCTTCTGAGGGAGGCTGACAAGGGCAAAATGTCCTTGTTGGTCCTCCTCGACCTGTCAGTGGCCTTTGATACGGTCAACCATGGTATCCTCCTGGGGAGGCTCTCTGGGTTGGGGATCGTAGCTCAGGCCTTGGCCTGGATCCGGTCCTTCATGGAGGACCGTCCTCAGAGAGTATAGTTTGGGGAGATGCTGCCCACTCCATCGATTCTCAATTGTGGAGTCCCGTAGGGGTCAATCATCTCCCCAATGCTGTAAATGGAATCTCAGATAGCATGTGTCCATCTAAGGAGGATTGCCCAGTTGCATCCCTACCTTGACACCAGGTCCCTCACCACGCTGGTTCATGCACTGGTAAGTCTTGAAATTAGACTATTGTAATGCTCTCTACGTGGGGCTGCCCTTGGGGCTGTTACAAAGACTCCAGCAGGTCCAAAATTTGGCAGCCACGTTGTTGAATGGGGTAAGAAGAAATCAACATATTCCCCCCATCCTGTCTGCCCTGCACTGGTTACCTGTCTGCTTCTGTGCCAGCTTCAAGGTGATGGTGTTAACCTGTAAGGCCTTAAGCAGGTTTAGGACCTCAATATTTGGCAGAATGCCTCCTTCCGATTATATCTGCCCATCCTGTAAGATTTTCTCAGGCTGGGCGATTGACAGTTCTGACCCCGAGAGAGCCCCAAAAGATGATGGCCGGAAATCGGGCCTTCTCAGCGGTCAGCCTGCAACTATAGAACAGTGTCCCGCCTGAAATTCACCTGGCCCCTTCATTGGGAAGCTTCAAAAATAATCAAAAACATGGTTATGTAGACAGGCCTTCCTGTATTTTAAAACATCCCGATACATTGGTGTTTTAATAACTAACATTCAACCCTCTGCCATGCTTTTATTATGCGTTTATTGTGTTACTTTTTAGTGTAATTTGTTTTAGTAGCTCTTATATTTTGTTTGGTGGTTATTAATTAATTTTTTTAATGTTATTGTTTTATTACTGTTTTTGTAAACCACCCAGAGTGGCCTTGGCAGCCAAATGGGCAGTATAAAAATCAAATGAAATCAAATCAATTAACAAACATGTAAACATTAAACTGGCATTGTTAACACATGAATTTAAATGTTAATGGATTTCCTGCAAGGGGTATATCTTACTCATACATCCTATCTCCAAATGGGAAGAAAATAAATGTATACATCTCTTTAAAAACTAGCTTTATAGTAGACAGAAATTTTGCCTGAGAGTATAAGCCTTGTTAAAACCTGCCTTTGGAAACTGCTGGCCTGTCTGATCACAGGTAGGCAAATATGTTGTAGTGTTCTGTACCTATTGTACCCAAATCCCCATTTCTATTGCACCCATTCTTATTGTTCCACAATTTTTAAAAAGAATACTTGTACCAGTCCCCCAAGGATAATGCTTGAAACTTTTGTGCAAGATGTTCAGATGATTTGCATGGCCCTTTTCTGTATATACAGAGAAAAAAGGCCCTCCTACTGCTGAAGCCCTAGTTGAAGTTCCCACTGCAGAGATGCATACAAATCTGCCTGCTTTTTCTTATTACTGAGGCTGTATTATTAGCAAACACAGATAGTAAACTTGCTACACTTTGAATCCTTTAGGTGGCTGCAAATGAAGAAAGAGCTTCTTTCTGCACCAACAGAGCTTTTGTTATTTTTTTATTTTTCATAGCATTCATCTTGTGTTTATTTAGACAACGAAATTTGCACACAGCTGTGAGACTGGCAGGTCTCAGTAGTAGGTGCAACTTCTTTTACTATCTGCAGAAAACTTTAGAGGGACCATGAAAATTATCCAAGCTTCATCTTGCAGAAGTTGTGGTTTTCAGGCCCAGTACATAGACATTTTAACAAGTAAAGATTTCCCCATTACTCCATGCTAGAAAAAGTGGCTAAATTGTGGTCTCTGGGGTAGATGTCAAAAAGCAGGTGCCCTACTACATGTTTGTGTAATTAATTGAGCCTTCATGGAAGAATTTTAGAATTTTTTTACTGAAATGTTGATTAATCTTTTAATCTTTTAATCATGATTAGCAGCCATGTGTTCATTCCAGCTGACAAAAAAAATCTTCATAGTATTTAGCTTGGTCTCTGCACTAATCTCGCCCACACCATAGCACTGCAATGTATCCTTGATAAAAGAACATTCATCTTAAGCCCTTTAATTGCAAACCATTGGTCAAAAGATGACCTTATCTGGTCATGATGTCATTTCTGTATGCTGTCATTAGACTAGTTTTCAATAACTCCTGATTAATTTTTCTACAAAATTTGGCAAACGCACTGAATGCTGTTCTGAAATACAGAAGCTTGCTTTAACTTTTCCAGCTGTACAATTCCAATGAGAACTACAATTTTTCTACTATTTGGCTGATGACTAGTTACACTGTGGTTTGGGTGGTACACTATGCAATGCTTTTAAGACCATCTCTCAGAAGTGACATGGGTAGGGGAAAGACTGAAGCGTCAGATTGACTACACTTTCCAAAGTCCCAGAGATTTGCATCAGGCAGGAAGGCAGTGTGGGAGAAGACATGCATACCTGTTCCTCTTTTCCATTCATCTCCTGTGTGTTCCAATGGGAGGAAAAATACTAACATCCATGTGAGAGAGAAAAAGAGAAACACTGCGCCCAGCTGATCCGTAGCTCTCGATGCCCCATCCAAAGAGAGCCCTGTCTTGCTGTCTATAGCTGGTGGAAGATGTATGCCTGTGAAGCTTTCTGTTGGTACCAGTATCACATGGATCTTCTCCACCCCATCTTAATTTTTACCAGTCTGACTACTTTAAATGAATTCATGGCTGCATAGCCAGATCAACTGTGTTCAAGGGCATTAAAGGAACCTGCAGATGTGATTTCAGAGCCAGAAGAACAGGTGAGGTCCCTGAAGACTGGAGGTTTGCTGTTCTCATTTTCAAAAACAAGAAAAAAAGAGAATCTGGACAACTACGGACGAGTCAGCTTACAGAAAAGCTTCTAAAACATATAATTAAACAGCCAGTTTGTAAGCATTTAGAAAAGAATGTGGCAGACTAAGCATGGGTTTCTCAAAAGCAAGTCATACCAGACTAATTTTATCTGTTTCTCTCTTTCTTTTTTAATGGAGTCACATGCATAGGAGGTGAAGGGAACGCTGCAGATGTAGTGTGTCTTGATTTCAGCAAGGTTTTTGTCAAGGGCCCTGACAATATGTTAACCTGGGTTGATTGATATTATCCAGAGGTTCCTGTCTTTCTGGGCAGAACTGGTAAGTGGTGGTCATGGGTATCACAGATTTCTGTCCTAGTCCTGGTATTGTTCAACATGACTGTAAATGACAAGGGATGAGTATGCAGAGGGGATGCACATCAAATCCAACTGAGAGGATGAGTTCAGGATTCAAAGTGGCATCAACAGATAGAAGAACTAGGCCAAAATAAACACAATGTGTGTGCTAATTGGCAGTTCTGGATTACCTAGAACTTCAGTGAGCTTCTGTTCTTTAAGTCCTGATGAAGAGAGAAAGTCACTGTTGCCTTTTAGATGGTTCACTGTATAGTTGGCTGTCAGGGTGCAGCATTATAAAACACAGCAAAAGGAAACACACAGATATTCACAGGACTAGGAAGCCCACTTACATCCAAGCGAGCATGGTCCTTCAGATTAGGCACCACAAAGGTAGCAGGCCCACACAGTCATGGCGGAGAGACTGGTATGATGTGAACAATCAAATGCAATCACTCTGCATATGAGAAAAATCAGTAGGCTACAGCATGAACAGCTGGACATCTCCTGCAGGTTAATCCACCATGAGGACTTCATTTTCAGTTTTAGAGAGGCCAAACACTACACAGGTGAAGGATTATTATTATTATTATTATTATTATTATTATTATTATTATTATTATTATTATTATTATTATTATTATTATTATTATTATTATTATTATTATTATTATTATTATTATTATTGTTGTTGTTGTTGTTGTTGTTGTTGTTGTTGTTGTTGTTGTTGTTGTTGTTGTTGTTGTTGTTGTTTTTTGTTATTATTTATTATTATTATTATTATTATTATTATTATTATTATTATTATTATTATTATTGTTATTGTTGTTGTTGTTGTTGTTGTTGTTGTTGTTGTTGTTGTTGTTGTTGTTTTTTGTTATTATTATTTATTATTATTATTATTATTATTATTATTATTATTATTATTATTATTATTATTATTATTATTATTATTATTTGCAAATCATTTCCTGAAGATAAAAGCCAAGGGTATTTTAAATCTCTTTAGTTCAAAAGCTGTAGTCTTCATAAACACAATGCAGGCAGGAATGTACATACAGGCAAATATTCCAGTATGTTTGACGATTAGACGTTGGATATGTTCAGTTAATGTTTAATGGTCTTCATTTTTTATTCTCACCTAACCCAGTGATGCCAATACAAATTTGAATTAACACCAATATTCCTGTTGCCATGGTATCTAAGTGTGCACTTTGCAAGATTTCATGATTCCTAAGCTTCAGATGTGACAGGTGCATGTCAAAAATATTTATTTATTTATTTATTTTATTTATTTGATTTGTATCCCGCCCATCTGGTAGGTCAGTACCACTCTGAGCGGCTAACATAAAATATACAGATTATAACAGCATAAATCCAAAAATATCAAATGTCAATTAACAAAACATAATAAATCATAAATAATAAATAGAAAAAGAAGAAGAAAAAGTAAATTAAATTAAATTAAACACTGGCAGGAGGGAAGGCCTTGACATAAAGCCATGTTTTTAATTGAGTTTTAAATGTACCCAGCGAAGGGGCCGCGCGAATCTCAGGAGGGAGATTGTTCCAAAGGCGAGGGGCCACCGCCGAGAAGGCCCGGTTT
The DNA here is from genome assembly GCF_051106095.1 of Pogona vitticeps. Taxonomy (NCBI): domain Eukaryota; kingdom Metazoa; phylum Chordata; class Lepidosauria; order Squamata; family Agamidae; genus Pogona; species Pogona vitticeps. The sequence continues at coordinate 160,707,477 of NC_135783.1, forward strand.
CTTGTCTTCTCTCTCCGGGCCTCCCTCGGCGTCAGGCCCCTCAGCCTCACCTCCAGGCTCGCGCGAGTGGTTCGGGTAGAACTTGGTGGGTGAAGGCGTTCCGCCAAGTATCGAGGTCCCAAACCGTTTAGGGCCTTATAAGTGAGCATTAAAACTTTGAAGTCGATACGGAAACAAATGGGCAGCCAATGCAGTCTAGCCAGAATGGGAGAAATATGATGGTATTTTCTCCCTCCGGTAAGAAGTCTGGCTGCTGCGTTCTGCACCATCTGAAGTTTCCGTATCAGCCTCAAAGGTAGCCCCACGTAGAGCGCGTTGCAGTGATCTAATCTTGAGATTACGAGCGCGTGTACTAAGGTAGTGAGGGCCCCCGTGTCGAGATAGGGCCGCAGCCGGGCAATCCGCCAGAGATGGAAATAGGCGGAGCGGACAACCGACGTCACCTGTGTTTCCATGGTGAGCGTCGGGTCCAAGTGTATGCCCAAGCTGCGGACCCCACTCGCCGGGGCCAAGGTCGCCCCCCCAAAGGAGAGAGGGCCAACCAGGCCACCAACCACGGGGGGCCCCACCCTCAGGACTTCCGTCTTGTCCGGGTTCAGCCGCAAACCATTTTCCTGCATCCATTCCAGTATAGTCTCCAGGCAGCGCTGAAGGGTCAGGACGGCATCACCTGCAGTTGGCAAAAAGGAGATATAGAGCTGAGTGTCATCAGCGTACTGGTGACACATCGCTCCACACCTCCTGATGACCCCCGCTAGTGGCCTCATATAGATGTTAAATAGCATTGGGGAGATAATCGAACCCTGTGGAACCCCACAATTGGAGCTCCACGGGGCCGAGAAGCTCTCCCCAAGCTGAACTCTCTGGGGACGGTCCTCCAGGAAGGAACGGAGCCAGGCTAACGCCAGGCCACCGATTCCCAACTCGGAGAGCCTCCCCAGGAGGATACCGTGGTCGACGGTATCAAAGGCCGCCGAAATATCGAGGAGGACCAGCAGAGACAATTTGCCCCTGTCGGCCTCCCTCAGGAGATCATCATACAGGGCGACCAATGCCGTCTCTGTCCCATGGCGCGGCCTGAAGCCCGACTGGAATGGGTCCAGTGCATCTGTTTCATCCAAGAGCGCCTGAAGCTGGTCTGCCACCACCCTCTCCACCACTTTGCTCATGAAAGAAATATTGGCGACGGGCCTGTAATTGCCAATTTCGTCCGCCGCCAAACTAGATTTCTTTCGTATGGGCCTAATGAGTGTCTCCTTGAGGGCAGATGGAAATCTGCCCTCAAGGAAAGACCCATTTATTATAGCTGCGGCCCATTCAGTTGTTTTCGGCCTGGCTGCTTTGATTAGCCAGGCCGGGCAAGGGTCCAAGGAGGAGGTGGTGGCCCGACAGCGGTCAAGCGCTCTGGTCACAGAGTCAGGTGTAACTGGCTGAAAAGAATCAAAAATAACTGGGCAAGACGGAGCGCTGGACATCTCAGCTCGATTCACAGTATTTAAAAAGGGAGAGAGCTCCCGGCGGATGGCCTCCACTTTAGATTTAAAAAATGCCGCAAATTGGTCCGGAGAAAAACTAGGGGGAGGCCGATCTCCCGGGCCAACTCCGGATAGGTCGCGTACTATACGGAAAAGTTCCGCCTGCCGGTTGGATGCTTCGCTTATCCGGTTAGCGAAGAATGATCTACTGGCAGCCTTCACCTTACTCAGGTAAAGGTTAGTTGCGACCTTAACGGCTATCCAATTATCGTCCGTCGGGTTCTTCCTCCATCTACGCTCTAGCCTTCTCCTTATTCGCTTCATCGCCCGGAGCTCCTGGGAAAACCAGGGCGCCGGACGTGTTCTGCGTCGGAGAGGGCGTTTGGGCGCGATCGTGTCCACTGCCCGGGTGGCAGCGGTAGACCAGCTGTCCACCAGAACGTCGACAGGAGCGCTAGCCAGGTCAGCGGTAATCCCTCTCATGGCATCTTGGAAACCAATCGGATCCAAAAATAGAAAGAAATAGTGGTGAAGATCGCAAGAGGCAAGCCGGCGCGGCGGAGGAGAACGCTAACCGCCTGCTACCGGCGCCATCTTGCCATAGTTAACTATAGATACCGTATATTGTTTTCAGCAAAGGAGCTATAGAAAAACAATACTCTCTAGCTCCCAGAAGTAGATGGCAGAACAGGAAGTGATGATCCCTGGAACTTTTTGAATAGTTTGAGGGTAATAGCCGTACATTTAGTCGCCTTGCTAACAGCAAATGCTACATCTTACCAACAGTTCATGGAAAGTGCAGTTTTTTTATTAGAACACTGGATTATCAGGATCCACTGTACACTGGCTCCAAACTGGCTGTCAAAACAAACAGGGAAACACACTTGGGAGAACAGATGGTGAAAGATTTATTCCATGCCTTTTCAAACTAAAGGAAGCATGCATTTTTAATATATACAAGAGAACTGGAAACTTTCATAGCAGCAAACATGTTAAATCCACAGCAGTTGTCAGGATCCTGAATAATTGAACTTTTCATTTTCAAGTGCAAGATTTATCCCTTAAAACATGAAGTGCCACAACTGTGCAACCACTGGATTAGGCAAAGGAACTGCTGGGCCAAGCTGGCCTCACAATTATGGAGAAATGGGGCAGCTGAACTAATAGTCAAAAGCATCAGATACTCAAAAAAGGAATATGCTTCACAGACTAGGGGAAAATATAAAATATCTACCCAGCCACAAGGTGGTAACTGCACACAAAACACCAGCTAACAACACCCATCAATCACAGTGACAGATAATCTCTCCATCTTATCACAACAATACACCCACAACAAAAAGCACACTAATCACCATAATCACCCAATCTCCTGAAAAGGACAAAAGCTGACCCCATGGCTATAAATACTCAACTATCCAAGCAAACTGCACCACAGCACAGACAGTTCTGTCCTCTGAAGATGCCGGCCACAGAGACTGGCAAAATGTTAAAAAAGCAAAAGCAAAGCGTGCTGCTTATATACCGTCCCATAGTGCTTCAAGCACTCTCTGGGCTGGTTTACAAGTTAATTATGCAGGCTACAGATTCCCCCCCCCCCGCGCAAGCTGGGTACTCATTTTACCAATCTCGGAAGGATAGAAGGCTGAGTCAACCTTGAGCCGACTACCTGGGATTGAACCCCAGGTCGTGAGCACAGTTTTGGCTGCAGTACAGCGGTTTAACCACTGCGCCACAAGGCTCTAGGACAGGGGTGGGCAAAATGCAGCCCTCCAGATGTTGCTGAACTGCAACTCCCATAATTCCTAGCCCACACAGCCAGTAGTGAGGAGAGTTGGGCCTAGCCCACACAGTGAGGAATGTTGGGATTTGCAGTTCAGGAACATCTGGAGGGCCGCACTTTGCCCAGGTCTGCTCTAGGAAGAAAAACCTTAAGTACACGGCCCACCATCCTGGAAAACCTACAACACCCATCAATATATATTTTGTTTGCTTTTCACAGACAACACGGTCCTACTGTACTTTCCCCTTGCAGTTTTAACAACAAAATATGTTGAAACATGTTTCTATGTAAACACTGTGCCAAAAACAGTGATTTAAAACTAGGCTCTATTATCAGTGAGTGACACAGTGAAAAGACTAGTACTGTAGTTAGAAAATATCCCATGGTTTAGAAGGGTGCCGGGGGGGGAGTGAATAAGATCTTTTTGAGACTCAGCCTATATAGTTTGGCCATTGTTTTAATTGCATGAGACATGGTTTTGTATCAAACCACTAATATCAGACAAGCAACAGTGGTGATCTCCCACTGTTACCTCAATTTATATGTATCAGTCTTGATTGGAAAAGGTGGTTGGCAAATCTAGAGCTTGGACAAACATGTCTTTGCAGTTTCATATTAGTATGCTTTGAGCAAGGCAAAAAAATTGCCTCACACTTTGTATATTAGCTTAGAACCCCTTTGAACTGTTAACGCTCAGTCTTCTTAACTCATAATCTTTTTCATCATTTTGGAAACAGTTCTCCCCATTCCAGGATCACATCATTATTTTGCCTTTGTTTCTAACAATATAAATGAACTGTAGAAATGAGTGCAATAACAATAGCTGTTCCATTGACAGACACTCTGTGTGAACAGCTTCCAGAGCTCCTAAACTGAGTTTCCCATTCATATAGATCCTAAAATGATCTTGCTCGGATAAACAGAGCCTCACTGACTCTAGACTTTAGCTCTGCATCCTCCTATCTATTCACTTCTAGATTTTTCCTGGCACTAATGTGCTAAATAAATTTTGCATCAACAAGATTCTCAAGGTGTCTGAAGGTTCTAAAGATGCCAGGCTCCACTCTTCTGTATTTGGAACAAAACATAAGGTTAAAAGATGCAACATACTGTACTTTGGATTTTTTGTCAATGTTCCAACTTCCACAGCTTGAATACTTCCTGCTTTCCCTCTGAACATTGGAATATTGATCTGTGCCCTTCTTTGCCTCACTGTCACCTTAGTTCTCACTCCTTTTCCACCCATCACTTCAGTTGTTAATCTGAATACTCCTTTCCTTCAACCTTCTCAACAAAAACGTTCTTAGATGTCCTAAGAAAGCCGTGTAAGATCAAGCTTATACCATTCAGCGCAATAACTTGTTTCAATGCAGAGGTTCTGGGGAGGCCACAACTGATATGTTCATGCTTGAGCACCAAATACTCTGTAATACCCTGCCTCTGAACATGACTATTCCAATCATTATGACATATTCGGTCGTTAGGATGGAAATTGGTGGCCTGGCGCTTGCCTGGCTCCATTCCTTCTTGGACGACCGCCCCCAGAGAGTCCAGCTTGAGGAGAGTGTCTCAGCCTCGTGGAGTCTCAATTGTGGGGTTCCACAGGGGTCGATTATCTCCCCAATGCTGTTCAACATCTATATGAGGCCGCTGGGTGGGGTCATCAGGGGGTGTGGGGCTTCGTGTCATCAGTACGCGGATGACACACAACTCTACATCTCCTTTCTTCCAACAGCAGGTGATGCCGTCCTGTCCCTTCAGCGCTGCCTGGGGACCGTACTGGAATGGATGCAGGAGAATGGGCTGAGGCTGAACCCGGACAAGACAGAAGTACTGAGGGTGGGTGACTCTCTCTCATTTGGGGGGATGGCCCTTGCCGCCAAGAATGGGGTTCGCAGCCTGGGGGTACATCTGGACCCGACGCTCACCATGGAAACACAGGTGGTGTCGATGGTCCGTACCGCCTTTTTCCACCTTTGATGGATAGCCTGGCTGTGGCCCTATCTTGATGTGGGGGCCCTCACTACTTTGGTGCATGCGCTCGTAATCTCGAGATTAGACGACTGTAACGCGCTCTATGTGGGGCTACCTTTGAAGCTGATGCGGAAACTCCAGGTGGTGCAGAACGCGGCGGCCAGACTCCTTAGTGGAGTGAGAAAATACCATCATATCTCCTCTATTCTGGCCGCGTTGCATTGGCTGCCCATCCGGCTCCACGTTGACTTCAAAGTTCTGATGCTTACGTATAAAGCCCTAAACAGTTTGGGGCATCGATACTTGGCGGAACGCTTACTCCCACCCAGTTCTACCCGTGTCACCCGTGCGAGTCAGGAGGTGAGGCTGAGGAACCTGACGCCAAGGGAGGCCCGGAAGGAAAAAAACAAGAAACCAGGCCTTCTCGGCGGTAGCTCCTCACCTCTGGAACAACCTGCCTCCAGAGATTCGCGCGGCTCCCTCGCTGGGTATTTTTAAGAAACAACTGAAAACATGGATGTTTAGGCAGGCCTTCCCCCCCCAGTTAATCCTTGACCTCTCCCTTGCTTTCTTTATTATGTCCCCCCTTTTCCATCTTATAGAATTTTTAATTGTGTACATATTCCTTTTTATTTATATATTGGTTTTGTATTTTGTGTTTTGTGTTGTAAGTCACCTAGAGTGGTCAATATGACCAGATAGGCGGGGTATAAATGAAATAAATAAATAAATAAATAAATAAATAAATAAATACTCTATTGGCCACTGTATAGATAAAACTTGCAAGTAGTAGTCCTTGACATTTTTAGTCCAGTCGTGTCCGAATCCAGGGGGCCGTGTTCATCCCGTTTTCAAGCCATAGAGCCAGCGCTTGTCCAAAGACAATTTCCATTGCCACGTGGCCAGCGTGACTAGGGAACGCTGTTTTACCTTCCCACCGAGGTGGTACCTATTTATCTACTCGCATTTGCATGCTTTCGAACTGCTAGGTTGGTGAAGAGCTGGGACAAAGCGATGGGAGCTCACTCCATCATGTGGATTCGATCTTACAACTGTTGGTCTTCTGACTCTGCAGCACTGGCTTCTGCGGTTTAGCCCACAGCGCCACCACGTCCCTATATAGTAGACATTAAACTTTAACTTTATTGTTACTATGACAATATGTCTGCCATTATAGCAGACATTAATGTTATGTTCTTACAGTGCTATCAGTTATGGGAGAATTAGATACAAGGCTGATCTTCCAGAAATAGATGGCATAAATTTCACTAATGATTTTAAAAGGGCCCAGTAAAGATATTTAGCAATTGATCAATACAGCCACAAATACTTCAGGGATTCAGTTTGCTCAGCTCCTTGTTATATGATGTAACAATATTCTAGAGCTCTGCAATAAGGCAGAAATTGCTATCCAAGCTTGTCAAACTGAATTCTCCAAGTCTGATGTTGTTAAGATGTTTTAGAATTTTAGAACTGCAGAGCTGGAAATGGTCCTATGGATCATTGAGTTCAGCACTTGTGAAGGAGGCACAGTGGGGAAACAAATTCCCAACCTCTGGCTCCATAGCTAAACCACTGAGCTATTGAGCCATTCTACATTTATACTGTTTCATATAATCAGAGAATAACTACACTTGATAATACATTCTCAATATAAAAAACCCAGTCCAAAACTAAATCTCAGCCAAAGTCCCACAATAGTCTTCGTGTCTAACCTTTGTCCAGAATCACTGCAAAGCGAAGACCTCACAATATAGAGAGATCTTGCTGGTAAAAAAAGGCATATATAATGTTGACTTCATTGCTTTAACCCTTTGGGGGCAATTAAGAGTCTAGAAGATTATTAGTTGATAGAGTTCTAGCACTGGTTAACTACCACAAAGTATTGGCAGGATGTTTATACTAACTGCCCCTTTGAAAGTCTATAACTAGTGTTAATCTGGAGGTTGAGTCTTGCCAAATGGACTTTTTTCTTATTAGGTTGAAATATTTTGTTACTCATCCAAGTAGCTTCTTCAGTTGGATGAGCAGCAAAATCTTTCAACCTAATAAGAAAGAAGTCCAGTTGCCATGATTCAACTTCCAGATAACCTCACCTGGATGACTGAAAATCTTCACAACTAGTGTTAATATTAAAATAATCATTTAGCATATTCCATTCCAACCTAATCACACTCACATTTTATGTGTATATATACCTAAGTAATGAATTCATTCCATGCATGTATTCCACACATGAGAGCAAGAGAATTTTAAACTATGGAACTCATGCTCTCCCCCTTTCCCTCATTAGTCCTAATTAAAGATCCCACAAGCCTCTTTTCTCTTTGTTTTGGCCATCTAGGGAGCTGGGATGCTTCTGAAGCTTGTAGATAACAGGCTCATTCATAATACAAATCGTTGCTGCTTGTATACTTCAGTTTTATTGACGAATCTGGCACACTTACCCTGAAATCTCTACTTAAAGATGTTATTTCAATCTGGAGCCTTTCTTGTGCCCTTCTGTGGTTAACATCTACTGTATTTATCATAGAGGCTAACAGCCACTCTTGGCATGTAAAGTAACTTGATTACTCTCATTCCTTACTCTCGACAGGGAACTAACTATGTTTCATTCCAGGAAGTTCCATTTTAGTATATCTTTGGCATGTACAGCTACTCTACCTGAATCTGTGCCCACACTTCCAGAATTCTAGCTTCCACCAGACTGTTGTTTAATGATGCTACACTCTTCCACATAAGAAAGAGGGCTCTATAGCATGTGGAAGAAGGAATTTTTGGGGGAAAAAACACCAGTGCATGTAGCAAGTTACATGCACGGGTATGTGTGTGAGTGTTGGTGAAGAACTGGTATCTCTCTTGTCTTTTTTAGATTATATGCATGTTGGTTTCCCTTCCATTATTTGAAGGCAGTTCGTACTTATTCTTAATTTTCTGCCTTATTTAGAGACGAAGACCCAAAAGACAATAGAGTCAGTTCTATGGTCTTTTGTTAACAAACTTAGAGATCCTATCCTCTTGCAATGCAGAACTAGGTGAAATCTTTACCAGACTACTAAAAAAAATCAAATATTCTGCTAGCTTCCATGGATCAAAGTCGGCTTCCTCAAGCATTCGCTGTGTCTTGTAGACAGTGCAGAGAAAATAAGAGTCCCGAAAGTTCATGGCAGATGGTTGTGCCAGGCTTCTTCCTTAGGGGTAAGTTAGAAAAATATACGCTGTATTTTCAAACTGCAGTTTTCAAACTACAGCTCAGGTTGTTGCTTGGATACCTGAAGCAGAAAAACTCAAGCACTACAGACTATCCCTTAACAGATTTCCTGAGCTGATAAATAATATTTCCCCTTTTGTCTTATTATTGGTCTCCAGAGTGATTATTCCTATCCAGTAAATACAGAATTTGCACCAGGCTGCTACACTTCGTCAAGATAAATAACAAATACAGTGGTGCCTCGACTTACGAACGGCCTGACATATGACCATTTCGAGTTACAACTAGCTCCGGCCACAAAATTTTGCTTCGACTTGTGGCCGGATCTTCAAGTTACAATCAAAAAAAGGGGAGGGAAAAAAGGCGGGGAATTCAAATTGGTAACCATTGGTGGCGAAGAGGCTGCTTCTTTGTAGCTCTTTTGCCCCAGCAGTTAGAGTGGGTGGGAGGAGGCTTCGGACTGCCTGATAAGGTAAAGTGCTGCTTTCTGCTTTTTAAAAACTGTTCTGGGTGGGCTTTGCAGCATGGTGGGATTATTTTTCTATGCTGTGATGAATCTTGCAGGGTTTGTTTGTTTTTTGGTCCCCCCCCCCATTTCCGATGGGTCTTGGGGGTTTGTTTGCTTTTTTGCTTTGCTTTTTTTTTTGCATTTCCAAAGGGTCTTGCACAGTTTGCTTGCTTTCTGCTTTGCTTTTTTTGCATTTCCGAAGGGTCTTGCACAGTTTGTTTGCTTTCTGCTTTGCTTTTTTGCATTTCCAATGGGTCTTACATGGTTTGTTTCCTATCTGCTTTGCTTTTTTTGTATTTCCGAAGGGTCTTGCACAGTTTGTTTGCTTTTCTTTTCTCCCCCCCCCCTTTGGCCGGAACAGATTAATCACTTTTCCGATGGGTCTTGCAGTGGGGTTTTTTGTGATTTTTTTATTTAGCTGGAACGGATTAATTGCATTTCAATGCATTCCTATGGGAAATGGTGCTTCGACTTACAACCATTTTGAGTTACAACCGGAGTTCCAGAACCAATTAAGTTCATAAGTCACGGCACCACTGTACAGCTTTTAATGTTTATTGCTCAGTTAGTATACTGATGAAAGTTGCCTTTCAAAAATATTTCCTTGATATTGACTGAAACGTATGTTTCTTCTTAACTAATGAATTTATCAAAATAGTTTACTCAGCTTTCAAGAATTCCGATTAACCCATGGCTGGCTAAAGGCAGCGATGACAAGTGATAAAATGTTGAAAAATTGGGATGAAATCCTAACACACTTTTCCCTCAGAACAAATTAAGAAGAAACTCATACACTATTAAAAGAAGCAAATAGTAAAGCTCTTCTGCATGTGAAAGTTGCATTTAAATTTAATTATTTCACCTAATCTTATTAGAATCTCACTAATTAACATTTACTGAACTTATCTGACAAGTACTTACTAGTTCAGTCCCAAACTGGAATGTAGCTGGGGTGATGGTAAACCTTGCCAATGTGTAGGAATTTTAAGTACAACTTGTACAATATGGGGGGACTAGAAGAAGAAAAATTGAGTCATGTAGACATTTTTGGAAAGCATGCCATAGATTATGTTACTGGTGTGACAAGTAGCCCTGAGGGTGAAATGATACATTGTGCAAAATGTGTTTTCATATTAATGCAACTATTTAAAAAACCAAAATAGCAGAATTGACACAGGGAGACTGGAATCAGGAGTGTGGAGGGAAAACAGAGAATATTAAGTATTTCAATTCCTGCCACTATGCTGAACCCTTCTCCACTCCCACTTTTCCTAAACCTGCTGTCTGCAGTGACATGAAAGCTCTTATTGGTTCTAATGCAAGCTTTCCTCTTAACACGTAGCAGCTTGTATACTGTAAAACTCTCATGTGCCACTGTCCTATTACATTCCTGTTCCTAAGGAAACAGCTATGTGAGTCATTCTCCCCACTTTCTGGCCCAAATAGGAGCTGTCTTATTTTTCTAGATTAGGCATCCATCAGTCTCAAGAGACTATGGTAATGTGCTCTGTATGGAGGACTTGGAACAGTGTCTAGTATGGCTGAGAAGGCCAATTCGAGAGTGACAATCCCTTCCACGCTGAAGACAAATACAGTCTGTCCCCTGTCCAGCTCCCTGATTTTGCTGGTTTGGGGACTGCCTCTTCACCTTGGTCTGCTGGGCAAGTGTCTCTTCAAAATGGGAGAGGCCATGCTGCACTGCCTGCCTCCAAGCTGACCGCTCAGATCTCAGGGCTTCCCATCTGTTGAGGTTCATTCTTAAGGCCTTCAGATCCCGCTTGCAGATCTCCTTGTATCGCAGCTGTGGTCTCCCTCTGGGGCGATTTCCCTGCACTAATTCTCCATACAATAGATCTTTTGGAATCCGACCATCAGCCATTCTCACAACATACCCAAGCGAACATAGACATTACTGTTTCAATAACATATACATGCCAAAAATTTTATTTAAAAGGGAAGAATCAGCCTGGCTTTTGCTGCATCTCTACACTCAAATTGCAAGTCTAGAAGTCCTCTCTTCCCTAGGAGCAAAGAGTTGGGAGGGAAGAAGGTGACATCTGAGACCTCACAGCTGGTAAAATTTACTTTTTTACACTATAGCTCCACCCCATAGCTTCGCAGTTGAACACACCAATCTATTAAACTGAAGAACTCAATTATTCCATAGCATATGTTTCACAGAGCCAAGAGGCACCCTGCAAACTATACTATAATACAGAAGGATACCAAGTGTTTATGCTGATTTGTTGGTGACATTTGAATGTCCTTATGCATTCTTCGCATTTCTTCATGGCATTTCATTCTTTGTTCAACACTGTTAGGTGTGACAGACTTCACTGTTCCTTGACAAAATATGAGACATCTACATTGCTTGATATGAATATAGAGTGGCAGCAGGAACAGCTGAGCTTCCTGTGCCTTCTCCCTTGCCACCTCAGTTGCTCTCTATGTACTGGGAGCCTACACTGCCAGCTTAAACTCCCCACCCCTGATGGCCACCCTGCAACTCATGGAGGGCAATGATAAGGGGTGTGTGTGTGCAGAGATAATACATTTGGCTCCATGTCTACATAAAATGTTAACCACATGAAGATATGTCTGAATAGGACTATGGAGACAGGTTTAGAAAAGGATGGAGATGTATGTAATGGCTGCTGATGCCACAAAAGCAATGATGGTCCTCTAGAGGAGGGGTGGGCAATTAATTTCTATAGGGGGGGGCACATGAAAAATCTGAACTGTGTTCGGGGGCCGAACCAACTTTACTTAAAAATAAAATGAAACAGTGATGCTATGATTGCTTCTATTTTAAAATTGTTAACCTTCACAAATACTAAAGAGGTTTTTTGTGGTATGTTAGAGATAAGCAACTGATCAACTTTAGACAAAAAGCTGTAAATGGTTTTGATGTTCAAAACTGTCCGCGGGCCGGACAGGAGCGGCTTGCAGGCCGCATGTGGCCCTCGGGCTGCACTTTGCCCAGGTTTGCTCTAGAGGAAAGCAATTCCGTTCAGGTCGTTCTTGGGAGAGTCCTTCTCTGAAATGAATGTTTGTTTCCCAATCCCAGCTACCTCCCTTCTGGGTTTTTTAACCACTGTCTTTCTTGTTCATGTACCAACATGATTCAAAAGTGGGGTGGAGGGAGGATTATATACACAGAAAGGAATAAGCCATTACAAATATATTATTTCAGATGCAAACACATACATTGTATGCTACACAATCCAGCCAATATATTTTGAAATTTGAAAATTGTGTCAATGTGTGTTAATAAAAAAGAGATGAAGTATTAAACACAAATATGGATCTATTCACATTTGTACAATAGAGCAGTGGGCAAACATGGCTAGAGGAGTTGTATGCCATTGCGGGGGTAACCCCTAATGGCCAAACACTGCTGGTGAATGGGGTTGAAGCCAACAGTGATGGGGGTTAGAACCTAATGCAGTCAAACATTTCCTTCCCTTTATGCCAGCTTTTTCTCCCTCTTCCGCTCCTATATACTGCTGGGGAGAGAACAGGGCACTCTTGTAAAGAACTGAATTATCATTTACAGAAGCCTTTTGGAATTAGACCAAGGGCTGTAGCCTTCCCATGCCGGTGTAAAAGGATTCCAATCTTTCCTCAAATATTTCAGAGACCAGAAGGCTCCTTTTTTGCCCTGAAGTGCTAAATCCATATTGTCCTGCAATTTTAGAACTGGCTCCCACCAAGCAGATTCTCTCTTACTGAATAGTAGGTGATTCTTTTTGAAATCTCTTCTGTAAATGCTTCAATAATTGTCTTATATTTGACATGCTGCAGTTACAACAGCTATATGTTGACAGTTACTGATACACAATTAGTCTAGCTCAGTCTAGCTCAGCCTGTGGGCCACATCTGGCTGGCCTTTCCTTTTTATCTGGCCCGGCAAACTGGCTGACCCGCGTGTGTGCACGTGCATGAGTAGACATATGCGTGTGGGCGTGCGTACAAGCGCGTAAGGGCAGGATGCATGTGTCTTCCTTCGGCCCTCAAAACTGTGGAGCATATATGACGTGGCTCGTCCAAAGAAAAGTTTGGAGACCTCTGGTCTAACTGAACCAGAAGATGGGCAATTTCTGCATTTAGAGCTTCTACTGGGCTTGAAGGTACAAGATTCCTTCCTCATACATTACAGAAAGGGACTGAAGTTCTTGTGCCCTGTTGCTGTGACAAATGACAGTCACTGCTTGAACCAAAAGCAGCGGGAGGCTTTGTTTCTATCTATGATGTTTTGTGGTTTTTCTTTTTGTTTGTGTCTATGCTGTAACAATACTGTTTGGTTTTTTTGTGTGCGAGTATAAAGCAGCTGAGCTGGCAATTTGAGGATATAACCTGAGTCACTTGGCCTAAACAAGCAGAACCTGATCAAGGGATTAGGCAGAGGTGAGGAATAGGTAACAGAAAGCTTGAGAAGCTGGTCCTTCAGAGCAGTGAGAGGAACCATAGGGAGCTGTAGAGAACAAGAAAAAGGAGAGTGGTTAAAAAAAGCCCTGACTCCCTGGGAAAAGGCAGTGGTTTTCTTTGGTTTGGAACTTACTCCTTTACTTTTGCAACTAAATAAACTCTTGCTTTTGTGACTTCCACGTGAGCCAAATATGTCACTCATACAAAAAAGACCAAGGCTAGACAATCAAAAGTATAACTCTAAGACATCTCCTTTTATAAACAGCACATGGTGCTTCGAAATACAAAGATCAGTGACTCCTTGAGGATATAACACTATTTCACTTTCATTTGTGCAAAGGCTAGTTAATGGATCTATGCCATTTAACTGTAGTCCATTCTTAGAGAAACAGCAAGAATGTATGTGTATTAGTCATTGTCCCCCCATATTGCTTATATATGCACATTCAGTGCACTGTTTTTCAAATTTTGCAAGCTATTTACTTACATGCCATAAACTGTGCATGAATTTATTTATTTCAGTGCTACCTAATCTTTTCTCACCAAAGATAACAATAGTCACCAAGGAAAACCGCTGCAAAATACTTCGTACTTTGCTCTGTCAATCTGGGGGAGAGGTTTCCATAGAAACAATAGGATTGAGCATCTCTGAGGGCAATGTGTATGTTTGTACACAGTAACCGTCTCCCAAGTGGTTTTTGCTGGGAACTGAAGTGTAAAAAGAGCCTCTGTCATGGACAGATTCAAACGACAGTTGAGAGTCATGACTGATTTTTGTTGTTGGTCTCCTGGTGACGCAGTTTAGGACAACACTGTTCAGTGTGTATGATTCCTCAGCTAGTTAGAGCGTTCCAACCAAATTGATTAGATTGGAAACCAAGACATGGGAAGGATATATCAAAATCTTCAAAGGTATTTGTGGGTAACTGAAAGTGATGCTTACAATTGCCAAAAATATTACAGTAATATAGTATAGTGCATTTTAGTAATCTCCAGGTTTTAAAGATTTACATTTTTATATTTATAAGCTTTGTTTGCCCAAGAGATGAAGAGGGGGGAAAATAAAGTCTCATATAGCTTGGATTCAGGCTCTGTGAAAAACCATGTTCTCTCAACCAAGCCTACCCAGGTTTTGAGATCTGAAGGAGAGGCCTGGCACCTTCAGAGGTTTGTCCAGTAAGGATATGAGACAGGGTCTTTTCACTGGCTGCTCACAGATTGTGGAATTGCCTGCCTAGGACAACATCCTTTGCCAACAGACTGCTAAGGAGAGAAGCTTTCAAGGATGTATTGCACTTTAAGTCTCTAAATACTATTTTTCTGAGAAATTTCTAAATGTTTTTATTGCACTCTATTTGAATATGACAACCAATTTAATTATGTTTTAAGATTTATAATTCAAGGAATAGGGGAAAAAGGAAGAGGAGAATGTAGGGGGAAGACTACATTTGTAGAAATTATTGAAAAGAGATGGATGATATTCAAAGAAAAGGGATAATAGCTATAAAATATGTTAGTAGAGAATGAATATAAAACAATAGTTTTGAAAGAGATATGGCAAGGAGATTTAAATAAAGAAATGAGTGAATTTGATAGGAAGTAGAAGGTTTAAGCCATGACTCTCTCACGTGTTCAGAAAGGGACGGTATGAATCTGAGGCATACTGGAGGAGTCTGTTACTAAGTGATGTCATCATACACCTTCTCTGTTTTCTTAACTGCAGGCACCTCAACATCAAGTTCGAGGACCTTCGCTATTTGGTGAATGAGGTGGGAGTAGGAGGAGTAATTCTCTGATGGCGGTGGAGGATGGTTGTCTGCCACATCTGACACTAGAGTAGGAATATTAGTTGGTGAGTCTTCCTCTCCCTCTGAGACCTGGGAGACAGAGTCCTGATTGCTGGAAAGGGAATAAGGTGCCTCCTCTAGTGGAGCTGGCAAGAAGTCTTCTCCAGCTTAGGCTCGAGCCAAACTCACTTCAGATCCAACTGCAGGGTAAACATAGCCTGCACGGCCCACCTTTGGGTCTGGCGCCAGCTGAGAAATCTTGACACCTCCAATGGTAATAGAGGCCGGCAGCAGGTGCCTTTTGCAAGGTTGAGAAGGAGGCGGAGGAATATAGCCTTGTTCAGCTTTGGGCGTGATATCACGCCACCCACAATACTGAGGCGGAGCCAGCAAAAAGGGCTGAGCATAGGGTTCAAAGTGTTGATACCGAGGATACGGGTCATATTTTCTGGATGAAAAGGCAGGTCCCATTCAAAGTCCTCTGCCCCGTACACCGGTGGGTAGTCAAGGTAATGCCATAGGCCTTGACAAGCAGGCTACCCCCTCCGCTCCGATTGCTGGCTATATGGGTCTGGTTGCTCAGGCAGCTCCAGGTGTCGGGATTTATGGGTTCTCTTATGGGGAACCTCAGTCAGAGCCGGCTGCTGCACCAACAAGCCCAACGAAAAACGTGGGCTGGCCTGTGCCAATTCAACAACTTCTAGAGAAGTGTTACTCCAGTCAGGAATATCACTGATGGAAGGGGATGGCGGCGGCACCTGCAGGGGTACATCCTCTTCCTCTGCGGGTACACTCAGGCTCATCGAATGTTGCCGGGATATCTCCGGCCTCAGTGCTGAGATTTCAGCAGCTTTAGCAGGCTTAGGGGTTTTCTTCTTCGAACTAGATGTCAAAGATTGCAACTGTGTTGACACCACGCCCATCGACCTTGAGGATGATTTTGGTTTGGCTGCCATTTTCACCGCCTTTTGGGCTGCAAACTCAGGTGAAGCTGCTGGAGATGGTTGCAGAGTTTTGGGGGAATGCATATAGGCAGTTTGAGATGGTGAAAGGGATTTCTCCCAAAGAAATGATTTAAGGCATTGGAGCCTCAACCTCAGAGCCAGCTTCGTAAAGTTTTTGCAAAAGGTGAACACAGCCAGCTGATGTTCTTCCCCGAGGCAAAATAAACAATGGGAATGCCCGTTGGAGAGGGGAATTTTGTTTGAGCAGACCTCACACCTCTTGAAGAGGCCCGGCGAGGCCATAAACTCAAAGTAAGCAAGACAACAATCTAGGATTTTTTCTTTTTGCAGATAACTCACAATTGCAAAATAAGGTCCGGAATCAAGCCAGGGAGGTCCAAAGAAGAGAGGAAAAGGTAAGATAGATAGATTGATTGATTGAGCACATAAAGTTCCATATGAAGCTGCAACAGCGGCCGTCAAAAAGGAGCTGAGGCACTCGGTGCCAGGGGCTGAGTTATAGCTAGTGTGGGGGAGGTCCCAGCACCATGTGCTCGAGTTAGAAAGTTCCGAGGCTGCTCCATGCAAGCACAGATTAACCCATTAGTGCGCATTCACAGAGACAATGAAGAAGAACTGTTAGATTCTTCTGGGGTGCATCTTATTTATTTATTTAATTTATAATTACATTTATCTTCCTTGTTATTGGTTGCAAACATTCTTAAGAGCTTTGAGCTAATTGTGTTAAGTCTCTCTATAATGTTGATCTGCCTAGACTGTGACAATGCAGAGAAGGAGGCAAAAAGGTGAGAATACTCCAGGATCTAGGGATCCTCCCTAGTTGGAGACTGTGACTCAGGCACAGTAGGTGCATGGTCACTATCTTTTGTTTCCAGTTGTAAGCGTCTTGGGGAGATATCTCTGTCCATGGCTGTATCAGTGGACATATCCTGGTCCCAACTGATTAGATCTGGGCTTTCTTGAACAGGAACTGAATCTTGTCATAAATTAGGTAAGATCCTTTGAGATGAAGAATGTTTTGTGTCAGTTTGTTGGGCTTGTTTAAGATCATTTGTGGTTGCAGTATCTGGTGGGGCACCCTGGGTGGATTTTGTCCTGTTTTTAATAACACTTAGGCGTTCCCTACTCACTTTATTTGTGTGATTAGTTCCTGAACCTCTTATAGAAGGAAACAGTGGCCTAGAAGATAAATCTTTTAAAACTCTTGTAGGGAAAATACTGAAAGTGTGCAACAAAGGTCTTTCTCTAAGCATGAGATTGGGGATAACTGTTTTTTTTAAAACAAAGGAGAACTTTATTGTATGATGGGAAGGAGGGGAGCACTTCAAGAGCTCTCAGATCTACGTAGCTCACCCCCAGAAGTTGTCTTAGATGGGCTTTAGCAGCCTGGACTGAGTCCCAGCGTGGAAGACCTCCATGAAATGGCATAATATTTAGAACAACATGTGTGTCTGCAGAACCAAATGATGATATGCATCCCCAGGTGGCTCCACCCTTGCTTATTTTAGAAGTGTGGTTAGCTAACAGTTTTCCTGGAAATACAGTTTGCTTTACTGAAACTGGAGTTTATTTAGAGCTAAAATGATTATTGGTTACTGGGCCTCCATATGAGATAGCGGCAGCTTAAAGTGATTTAAACTCCCCACTATTTCTCTTAATCGGGAATAGATGTTCTGTACAGTGCTGTGTTGACCACCATAAAACACTGGTTTCTCGACAGTTCTATGAGAGAGGAGTTGGAAAAGGGAGTCTCAGGTCTGGCAAGCCCAGGTTGAGGTGGAGAATTGCAAACACCAGGAGTTTCCAAAGTAGCTTCTGTACACTCATCTCCAATAGCAGCCTTTTTATCATCATTACAGTGGTGCCTTGCTTAACGAGTGCACCGTTTAACGATGAATCCGCATAACGATCTATTTTTTTGATCGCTAATGCGATCGCATTGCGATGTTTTTTAAACAGCTGATCGGCGGTTCCAAAATGGCCGCCAGGTGCCCAAAATGGCCACTGCAAGTGTTTTCGCGCCCTGTCCTCTCTTACCGAGGGCGCGAAATTGGCAGCGCTATGGAGGAACTTCGCTGAACAGGGAGTTTGGGAGCCATAGGAACGCATTAAACCAAGTTTAATGCGTTCCTATGGCTTTTTCCGTTCCGTTTAGCGATGTTTCTGCATAACGACGATTAATCCAGAACGGATTAACGTCGCTATGCTGGGCACCACTGTAATTATGCCAGATTCTGAATTACTGCCCAAAACGGGTAATAGAGACTGGCTGTTTAGAGTGGAGATTTCAGAAGGACAGAAAGTCATCCATTCTAGACTGTTTAAGGAATGGCTGTTGATTTAAGTCACTCATAGACCTGTATCTTTTCCTGCCATTAACCCCTATGCTTCAGATCATTTAACAGGTAAACTTTAGAGAAAGCCCTAAATAGAATTTAAAATATAATACAGTGTCTTCCCGAAAATAAGACAGGATCTTATATTAATTTTTGCTCCAAAAAACTTATTGGGGCTTATTTTCAGGGGATGTTTTATTTTAATTTTTATGTACAATAATCTGCATTTATTCAAATACACTCATGTCATCTTCTTCTGGTTGCTGTACAATGCTGCACAATGGTGGAGGGCGGGGCTTCACTTAACTGGGGCTTATTTTCGGGGGGGCTTATATTACAGGCATCCTGAAAAATCATACTAGGGCTTATTTTCAGGGTTGAGTTTATTTTTGGGGAAACAGGGTAAGATGGCTAAAATCTAGACAATTAAGTAACATAAACACCCACACCGACTGCCTCCACCCAGTCCAAGGCAGAAAGATAGATGGGAGGGATACCTCTAAGTACAACCATTCCAGAAATAAAAGTTCAAAAACCACAGGAAAACACTTTAAAACACTTGAAATTAGATTTAAAAGTTTGTAGGCAGATTCCTTGAGGAACGTTCTTCCTAGAGTGTAAGTTGCTGAGCTAAGCAAATGCACACAACTCATTCTTAAGGGAGCAGCAAGAGGATTGTTCTTTAGTCCTTCCTATCCTCTAAGCTCCAGGATACATGAAATGGACAAATCCAAAAATCCAAGCAACACTTTGGAATTGGTCTTGCACCTCTTTTCGGGGATGTTCATAGCATGGAAAGGATAGGAAAGCCTCTTAATCGTATAACTCCCTTGGAGGGAAGAGGGTACAAAATGTCATCCAGGTTGCAGCTGGCTTCACTCCTCAAGACTGTAAACGAAGAGTAGCAGGTAGTAGGTGGACACGGCAATCATACAGGTTCTGGAGACTCCTTCTGCCCTCTCCTTTCTCCTTTCCTCTGAGGTCCACAGACTGACCCCAGCTGCTCCAAATACTGTAGATCTGCAGGCGGCAAAAGCCTTGAAGGGAGGAGGGGGAGAGAAACAATAAGGGCACCCAGGAGCCCGGGAGTATTTTATCCTGATGTCTTGTCGGCTGATTTATTGCTGATTTATTGCTGGAAGACACTGAACAGAGACCCTCTCTAGATTCCTTCTTAAATATCTTTCTTCACTCCTAGATTAGATATTACTTTAATGTTAATTGTCCACTCTGCCGCTAGATAGTAATTTTAAATAGCATGCAAGTAAACCTACCTCAATTTGAGTAATTAAAATACAGCAACCCTAAAATATATAACTTCTCTTAGTGAAGATCCTAAGCGACATTTCCAGGACCTTCATTATTCAAATTAAATCTAAAGAGATATTCTACAATTAGCTAAATGCTTGTCTTTCTTGGTAGACAACTTATTTCCAAACTATTTTTCATATTTTGAAGAGGCTACTAAGCAAAAACCATGAAAAAATGTTCACCATAGAAAATTTAAACATGCTAACAGCTAAAACCGTATAAATCTTTAGGTTTGAAAAAAAAAATCCAAGGAACAATATCCTCACACATCAAGAAGGTTCAGGAACCTGTCCTTTATTTTCTATTCTTGCACATTCTGTAAAACATGTTAAAGATGACAGCTTGGAACAATGCTACAATGGTGTGCTATACCTTAACTGCCCTTTTGATTAATTTTATTTTACACAGTCTAATTTAGCACAAACTAAATACTGAGAGAAGCAGTATGTCTGTTTTAAATTTGAATCAGCCTCCTGTGTAAGTGTTAATTTGGCTTTGACCATAAACTGCACTATTCTGTCACCAAAATAGGGCAGCAGTTCAGCAGCAAATTTCTGAAGAAAAGTCTGTTCTTCTGGCAGCACAGTTGCAACCCCTCTTGCCTTGAAAACAGTCCATGTGCCCTCCAACTCCCACAGGTTACCCACCTCTGCTATATACACTTTTCTAGGAGTAAGGACAAAATCTGTTAAGACCCACTGAATTCAGGGTACTTTCTGAGAAAAATGCCTAGTACTGCACAGTAAATCTGGGAGCAAAGACCACATTTTTCATAATAACAAGTCCATGCACCTGACAACGGCCTCCACTCCTGTCATGTCTTATAATCAACCGCATCATTGTCGGAGAACCTCCTGCTATTGGTCCAGGAACTTTAATGCTAAAATTCTCATGTATGGTGGAATCAACACTTTCCATGCTGGCAAATATGAAATCCAAAGGGTGAGTAGTCATTCTTTTTTTCCTGAAATATAAAGGTACTATGTTCAATATGATAATTTAGCAACTGAACTACCTGCATGAAAGCAACGCAATACAATGCCCATTTTGGGTAGCTGAAATGGTTTCACTCCAATGAGAGGTTATGGCAAATCGAAAAAAAAAATAAGCTAGTGTTAGTGTGTATGCTACAGCATTTAATTACTCTTTTAACAGATGTAATTTAGGAAAATGCAGAAATTAAAAAGGGATGGGAAGATATAGGGTAGAAGACAGACTAAGAGGAGTACTTAGTGACAGAATAATGGCTGCAATGTGAGTAAAAGAGAAGAACTTGAGATGAAAATCCAGATGTGGACAGGGAGCATTTACATTCTCTTCTCCTCCTCTTCACCCACTGCCACATTAAATGTCCTCTGGATACATCATATCTGACTTTCTTCCAGTTACTAAAGAATGTCTACAGTGTTCTCTATTTATTTGCAATGGATGCTTAGGCAAATTTACTAACCCACAAATACATCACACATTTCCAGGTTAAAAACACATACCTTTTTACCATCCTAATTACAAGACCTGTTTTGTGATCCCAGTTTAAAATTTTGCATCAGGGTGGGCAAAGCAGACTTGCAGGAATTAGCTTAAAACAAAACGAAAACCAAATCTAAAGTAGAGCCTTGAGCTCCACCAGTCAGTGACCAAGGGATTACAGTTAAGATGAAGAAGAGTTCACAAAACACTCTCTGAACCATGGTGAGATGTTCTCAGAGCTGCTTTAACACCAAGCAGAATGCAGACCATTACAATTCCATTTGAGGCAATCTGGACTATAATTCTGGGCAGAAGCACAATGGATAAGTAAAAAGGTGAACCAATCAGGTAATTCAAACAGATGAGCCCAACTGGAGCAATGGCGGCTAATTGGGGTGGAAGTGGGTGGAAGGCAGATGTTGTAATCAGGCATCTCTCTGTGTGAGAAATATTGTTGCAAACTATTTCTGATGTAATGCACAACCTGTACTGCTGCATGAAAGTAGTCTTTTTAACCCATATTGTCCTATTCCACCAACATGCCACATTGCATAGAAAATGAAAACTGAGACAAGTGACTTCAGCATCATGGCTAGAATCCTACTGGCAATTTATACTCTTATAAATTATGGCAGCAAATTGCACATCCCCGGGAACACAACAAGCACATTGTTAATGAGCAGTAATTTGCTACCAAGACTTACACAATTTCCCTTAGGCAAGCACAAATTAGCAATAGGATCCTTATCCATGGGAGAGATGATCAAAATACAGAGCACTGTCTACGGCCAACAACAGTCCCTGGCCTATGGCATAGAAAAGGAAAATTCCGGCAGGTAAGCAAAAATGTACATTTTCTCCTCTCTCCCTCTCTGTTGTGTTGCTGCTGCTCACACATTGTACAGTACTGTGAGGATGGAAGCTGCAGGCTCATTCCTCTCTATTTAGAATCACCTGTCAATCTTAAAGCAAGATTTTAAAAAATGGAAGAGGACTACTCATCTGTGACAGCATTTGCATGAAAAATAAAATGAAATGTGTGTCCTCAATGGACATCCATTTTCCAAAAATAAATGTTGGCTAACATTGAGAAACAGAAGGGCATCTACAGCTCATATCCATAAGGCAGACACAGTGGCCCTCACTGGTATCCTGCCTCTCGCCTCTCCGGACTGCACTGTGAGTGGGGAATGTACTCAGCAGCTAGTATTTATCCAGGTCACTATGGAGGATCCTATATACACACCTAGGAGAGCAACAGAGGGTGCAACGACATGTCCCAATTATCCTGGCCTGGGTCAGTCCAGAATGAGCTAACAAAGCCACTTTGAGGTGTGCTATGTCATTTGGAGTGCTCCTTGCATCAGATGCACACCACACCCCAAACAAACCTGATTGCTTTGACCTGCTATGACTTGGAAGCTGTAGATGATACAGATCTTGTGAATGTCCTTCCTCTGTTTCTTGCAAGATAGTGATTAAACGGTCCAAATTAAAGCAGCAATTTTGACAAAAAACTATGCCTCACTGTATTAATGGATGAGTTCCACTTTTAGAGCTTTATTTAACATCTACATGAACAGTCAGATTGGGCCAAAGGGAAAAGCAAGGTGGGCTGCAAGGGCCTATCCACTAATCTCTTAATTCCTTCATTCACATTTTGATGAATAAAGGTTTGGGAACATTTTTGTCAAAATTTCTGCTTTAATTTTGACCTTTTGATTAATATATTGCAAAAAATGGAGGAAGGAAACAAATCCTGATCATGCAGCAAAATGTTGCTTGCTAACATTTCAATTCATCCAGTACAACTACTGTGTAATACAGTGGTGCCCCGCATAGCGACGTTAATCCGTTCCGGATTAATCGTAGCTATGCAAAAACATCGCTAAACGGACCAAAAAACCCCATAGGAACGCATTAATGCGTTCCTATGGGGCCCCAAACTCAACGTTCAGCGAAGTTCCTCCATAGCGCCGTCATTTTCGCGCCCTCGGTAAGCGAGGGCAGGGTGCGAAAATGGTTGCGGCGGCCATTTTGGGCGTCCAGCGGCCATTTTGGAACCGCCGATCAGCTGTTTAAAAAAACATTGCAATGCGAAGATCGGTAAGCGAAACGCTTACTGATCATCGTAATGCGATGTTTTGCCATTGAAAACATCGCAATGCGATCGCATTAGCGATATGAAAAAACAGATCGCTATGCGGATTCGTCGTGAAACGGTGTGCTCGTTAAGCGAGGCACCACTGTATTGTGTAACTATGACTCTTAACTAGCATTTATTAATTTTTTTGTGTGTGAAAGTTACAGCTCTTAGTATTATTACACATAAAGAACTGAGAAAACAACTGAAACAGTATTAGAAGAAACAACAGGTGTGAGAGACCTATGCTGCTCTGATGTTGTAGCCAAAACAGCCAGTTCTCAGGAACTATGGAGCTGGTAATTCTACAACATCTGGAGGACTACAGTTTTAACTCTCCTGATCTAAAATTCGCTTAAGAAAAGTGATTACACTGAAACACCGCTTAATCATCAGGCAAAATCCAAAGGAAAACAAAACAAAAACAAAGGAAAAAAGACAAAAAACCCCAAACATATGGCACCTTAAAAACTATTATATTTTACTGTGAGCTTTCCTGGATTAGATCCACTTCTTTGGAGATATGGAATAAAATGAAATACCGAATTCACAAGTAAAACATTCATTAGCTTTAAGAATCCTTGATGTATGGTTACATCTAACATGCAGTAATTTGTGGACCATGTTTGGTTTTTAGTTCTATTATAAATACTTCAACAGGAGATTGAAAACACATAAGACATAAGACATAAGAAATTTATTTGTCATTGCGCTCACAAGTGGGTGCAACGAAATGAGGTGCTCTTCCCCAAGGTAAAACTGGACAACACTACAAAAAAAAGTTAAAATATACACAACTTTCACCATCCAAATATAGATACCCCGTTTTCTCTCAGCAATTAAAATTCCACCAAAAACCTATGGCCCCGCATTTAAACTCAATACTGCACTTGGGTAAAAACTGTTCTTGAATCTGCTTGTCCTTGCTTTCAATACCCTGAATCTCCTTCCTGATGGTAATAGTTTAAAGAGCTGATATCCCGGATGAGAGGAGTCTTTCAGTATGTTAGATATCTTCCTCTTACATCTGTTCTTATACAATTCTTCCAAAGAGAGGAGTGAACAGCCAATGATGTTTTGGGCCATCTTAATCACCCTTTGAATTGCCTTTTTCTCTGCCACTGTGCAGCTCGTGAACCATACACAGAGACAGTAGGATAATATGCTCTCAATCGAACTCCGATAGAAGGTGATTAACAAACTCTCAGTCAACTGTTGCTTTCTAAGAATCCTTAGAAAATACAACCGTTGTTGTGCCTTCCTGATTAACGCAGCGGTGTTTGCACTCCAAGTCAGGTCATTTGTTATGATAGTCCCAAGAAACTTACATTCAACCACCTGTTCCACACAAACTCCATCTATATACAGTGGCTGAATGTCTGCTCTTTTTTTCCTATAGTCCACTATGAATTCCTTGGTTTTTTGGATGTTAAATAAAAGATTGGTTTTTTTGCACCAGCGGGATAGCTGTAATACCTCGTCCCGATACGCAGACTCATCATCCCCAGAGATAAGTCCTACTAGTGTAGTATCGTCTGCAAATTTGATAATCCTATTACTGGGATGGTTATTGGTGCAATCCGATGAATAAATGGAGAACAGTAGTGGACTAAGGACACAGCCTTGTGGAGTGCCAGTGCTGAGTATCTTGTCAGTAGAGATGTAGTCATTCAGTTTAACCCTTTGTGGACGATTTGTTAAAAAATCCAAAATCCACAGACAGATAGAATCTGGAAAATCAAGATCTTTAAGTTTGTCTATTAATCTGTGGGTATAATGGTGTTAAAAGCAGAGCTAAAGTCCGGAAACAGCATTCTTACATAATTCCCTTGTGTTTCCAAGTGGGATAAAGCCATATAAAGCATAGTATTGATCGCATCCTCGGTTGATCTATTTTCTTTATAAGCAAACTGAAGCCCATCAAAGGGATCAGGAAGGCAGGAGATAATATATTTCCAAACTAACTGCTCAAAGCACTTCATTAAGATTGAAGTTAGTGCCACCGGCCTGTAGTCATTCGGACTGTTTGTAGGCAACTTTTTAGGCAGTGGGACGATGACGGAAGCCTTGAGACAGACGGGAACATAACCAGCATTAGTTTTAATCATCAGTTACTATTAATTATTATTTAATAATTACTAAATTTTCCAGGGTGTACTAACAGCAAGATTTCCAAAGATTACAGGAAATGAACACATTGGCAAAACATTTACAAATCATGTAAACAACAGTTTTTCAACTACTGTCCACAAACAGTCATAATATTGTACACAGAAACACGCTTCACGTTAATTCCATTTAACATAGTTAAAGGTATTATCTCTAGGCCCATAATTTTCAAACAACAGACAATTTAAAAGTAATTGCAAATAACTGAAGATACTGCTCTGAGCTGCTTAAAAGCATTCAATGGGGATTATTAAATATAAAGATGATGCACTGCATTATTGGTCTGCTTTATTTCTTTACTGTCACGTTACTATAGCTTCTTACTAGAGATGGGCACGAATTGAACCGTGAGCCAGAAAAACTGACAAACCGGGCTAGTTCAGAGTTCAGTTCATGACCTGGTTTGGGGATCCTGTTTTGCCGAAGCAAAACCAAGTTTTGGAATTTTTTTCTGCTTGATATTTTGTTTTGCTTCAGCAAAATGGGATGGCTCATCTGCCCCCTTCCTTCTGCCCCTGTTACCTCCACACACCTGGTCCTGCCTCCACCTCCTCTGTCACCACTGTGGGCCACTGGGGCCATCAGCAGCAGGCTCCTGGAAGGGAAGCTAGGCCCCCCCACCTTTGTGCATGTGCCCGCCTATCAGCTGGGCACCAGGCACATGCACAGAGGCAGCAGGCCTGGCGTTCCTCCCAGGAAATTGTTACTCTGCTTACCGGAATCTTTTCAGACACTGTCACTGGAGATCAGTACAGTCTGTTCAAAGCTGTACAGTATTTTACTTTTAGGCTGTTAATTTTTCTTGCTTTTAAAGTGTCTCATTTCTAGACTGATAAGTTCAAGAGATGAAAATATGAATATATAGAGTGCTAAAATAATTAAGAGGGGTGTAGAAAAAGTAGTCCTGAAAATGTATACTGTATTTTTAAAATGAGGTTTGAACAGCAGTTTACTAAAAGTTATTGCAAAATTAGCTAGCTTCAGCCAAATCTGAAAGCGAGGTTACTTTAGAAAAACTTTTCATAGCTGACAGTTCAGCGTGGAAGTTAACAGAGGAGAGAACTGATAGTGTACTGAAATAGTTGGAATGTAATATGCAAAAAATTAATATGCTCAGTAGATTAGATTTGCACATCCTGTGATTTGCTCTACCTTATTTTACTGGATCCACTAATTGGCACTGCCTTTATTTTACACCCAGTAAAATACCTGGAGGCTGAGCAAATGTTAGTCAAAATAATAACGCTTATCATCATCAGCATGGTGGCAGCTTGCCAGATTCTGATTTACAGAACTTATATTTTTCGTAAGTTGTAAAAGCCACAGAAATTGTAAAGTCAGTTATTTTTATATCTGAGAGAAATATAAATATAGGGAAGCAGGAGACAAATGCAACATGATGCAACTCAACAATGCTGCATACACACTGGATACCAACAACAGAGATACTAAAGAGCATAAAGCATTATACAGTGGTGTCTTGCTTAGTGATGTTAATTCGTTCCGAAAAAATCACTGCTAAGCGATTTCATCGCTAAGCAAAATGCGGTTTCCCATTGAAATGCACTGAAAACCGGATAATCCGTTCCAATAGGAATGAATTGCTGTCCTTAAGTGAAAATCGCCATAGGAAACATTGCTAAGCGAAACGCAGTTCTCCAATTGAAATGTATTGAAACCTATTCAATGCATCTCAATGGGGGAAAGAAATTCAACAACAAATTAAAAAAGAGTTGGAACAAAGTCAAATTAGTTTAACAAAGGGTTTATTAAGTGCATTTATGATTTCAAGCATTCTAAACATTTTTAAACATTTAAAAAACAGCCAACATGAGGCTGTCAAAACTATCGTTAAGTGAAACAGGGGACCCAAAATTTAATCACTATGAGAAGCATGGTCCCAACCATCGCTAAGCGAAAATCGCCCATAGGGACCATCGCTAAACGAAGCACAAAAACGCTCTGAAAAAGTCATCGCTAAGCGATTTCGTCGTTAAACGGAGCGCCCGTTAAGCAAGGCACCACTGTATAGCACAAGCAACAGAGGCAGCAGATGAGAACACAGATTTTCCTCCATAGAGTCAAACTAGCTTTTTGAGCACTTAGAATAATTTCTGTTTATCCAGTAATACACTTAAAGGCTAAAAATTCCTCACAGTTATAATACTTTTAAACTTTTTTTTAAAATGATGTATTCTTTGCTTTTTGATAGTGCTTTATAGGCAATAAGCTCTTGCATTTTTAGAATGTAGCTTAAAACATTTTAAAAATATTTTGGTACCTTTTATGCACCTCCATTTTGGACTGAATTCTGACTCAAGCATTTGCCTACAACTTAATTTTAGTTTTCAGATATTTTTCTAGTATATGGGCCTACAGTTTTTCACCGTTCTAAGAATGTAAGTGTTTTCAACAATGTTTAATATTTTTGTGCATATGGAACACAGAAGCAATGTAGATGAATAAAGCTTGTAGAATTAGAAAAACATATGCTGCCTGGAATCATTGCAACAAAGACTTATATCTTGTTACTCTGATGAATTTAATATAACTGGAAATGATTGTCTACCGTATTTGCCGGCGTACAAGATGACTTTTTGGCCCTGAAAAACATGCCTCCAAGTGGGGGGGGTCATCTTGTACGCCGGGTGCATGTCTAGCAAACCCTCCCTCTCTCCCAGCGAAGTCACTTACCTGGTAGTAAGACCCAGCAGAGCCCCGCTCCTAGCCTGGGAACAGCCTGACTCTAGCGCTGAACAGCTGACTGTCGGAACAGCAGAGAGGCGGCAGCCATTTTGAGATGTGACCACATGGCTGCCGCCTCTCCAAAATGGCTGCCACCTCTCTGCTGTTCCTTCTTCCAGGAAACCCTGGCTCTCTCTGAAAAGGAACCAAAAGGGGCAAAAGGAACTCTCCCCATGATGCAGCCAAAGCAGAATCACGCATGCGGAAGAGGGGGTAGTCTTATACAGCAAGTATATAACAAACTCTACATTCTAAGTGGGAATGTTGGGGGGCCGTCTTATACACCCAGTCCCCTTATACACCGGCAAATACTGTACGGCAATTTTATTCTGGAATTAGCTCAAAATGGATAAATGCCAGCTGTGATAAAGACAGGCTTCTGATTTTCCCCCTAGAGGTATATAAATTCTAAAGGGCTCTTAAGAGGATGTTCAGACTCTCTAAACCCACTAGTGATTTTTCTCCTGTCATTATGTACATTGTGCATAAAATCAAATGCTGTTACATTAAGATCTGATGGCCCTGTTTAAGGGCACATAACAGACTTCAGAGAAAAAAAATGACACAGTACAGCAGTTCACAGATCACTATCAAATTTCTCAAGACTGCAGAGACCTTTGAGACGGAAGAAAGCATGGAGTACAGAAAGGATGATTAAAACTTCAAAAAAATAAAAAAGAAGTGAGAGGTTGAGAGGCTGGTTGAGAATTTAAGATGAAAAAGAGCAAAGAAGTAGTGTTAATAACAACGGGAAATACACACATATTTTTCCACAAAATGTCACAGCTTTTAATCATTCTGCAAACCTACATGCCACTAAGTGTAGGTTTGCGCCCTCACATAGGAGTAAGATGCCCCAATCACATGTAAAGATAAGGTCAGAGGACTAAATCTAAGACCAAAAAACAGGAACATAAGGGAAAAGATGCACTAAAATTTCTTCCAGGTACCCACCAAACATCTGCACACCCATCACTCAGATATAGCTGAGCTAGAGAACCCAGCATCAGCTTCTGATCCAAAATTGGGGAAGTGGGTCCCCTTCACTATTGTCACAAACTCTCTGGGCTAGGAAGCAAGCAGTAGCAGAAAATATTAAAGGTGTTCTTTCTCCCTGCTGCATACTAGTAGCATACATTTTTGTTGTGCATTTTGTTTGAAAATATAACGATGTACAGAAAAATAATCACTGACACAGTACACAGTGTTTAATCCATTTTTTAAAAAAATTTAAGCAGTTCCATTTTAGTCCGCTTCTCCTTGAGCCTTCTGAACCTTGCCTTTTTTTTCCCTTGTTGGTTTTGTTCACATTTGACTTTATCCAGTTATATAACTGTCCCCTCACACATGT
Source organism: Pogona vitticeps (assembly GCF_051106095.1). Classification (NCBI taxonomy): domain Eukaryota; kingdom Metazoa; phylum Chordata; class Lepidosauria; order Squamata; family Agamidae; genus Pogona; species Pogona vitticeps. Next base: position 160,737,133 of record NC_135783.1, read on the forward strand.
AATTCCAAGGTGAACAAAGCTCAGGCAGTTACATTTATCTCAGTCACTAGGGTGACTAGTTTCTAATATTTTGTACATGGGGGAACCACATATTTCGCAATAATTTGTTGTTATGCTTGTCACTGGATGAGGCTGCAAATACGTATGTTAAAAAAGAGTGGCATGGCTGCAAAATAAGAAACACGGAATGTCCTGGATTACTACTGTGGGAAGTGGGAAAACATGCTTATTTATATTGCATTGCATTTTACTGATCTCACGTGTTTTTGCTGTACTAGTACTATTTTTTATTTAATTATACTATGTCTAGTTTATCTATTTTATTTGTTTGGTAAGTGAGAAATCCTTTTACAAATACTATAAGAGATTATGTATCTTCTTAAACCAATTTTATTCCAGGTTTGCTCCTTGTTTTGCTGAGCTCACCACTCTTCAAATTTACTTTACTGCACTCCACAGTGTGTGTGGGGGGTGTTATCCCCCCATGAACTCCAGCGCCACCAAATGCCTATATATTTTCCCCTCCCCTTTTGCAACGCTTCCCCCCTTTCAGGTCTCCTTCTGACCTCTTTCCAGCATACGTGTGTGCGCGTGCAATTCTGACATGTTTTGAGAGCCCCCAGCATTTGAGGATCTCTGTAGCCCCCAAGATTTGTATGAATATTTTGATCCATAAGGGGCTTTTTCAGTTAAAAAAAGTTTTAGTTAAACTCATTTCTCAGTTTTTTTAAAAAATCACTGACATGGCATTTACCATCCCCCCCCTTAAAATCAGATGTGCAAATCAGGCTGTTTGGTCATGACCCCCCCCCCCCCTTGGGAGTGTGATTCTTGCATTGCTGGAAAATCTAAACAATGAGCCTCAGCCACACTGAGATCAGCCACACCTGCTCTACATCCTTCCTACCCAAGAATAAAAGCAATTATGCAGCCTCCTCATGTATTAGGTTTCTAAACATGTATAATTACTCCAGAACATGCGTTTGACTTACCATATTTTTCGCTCCATAAGACGCACCTTTCCATAAGACGCACCAATTTTTTAGGAGAAGAAAACAGGAAAATATAATCTGTTTTCTTCGCTCCATAAGACGCACAGACTTTCCACCCCTGAAAAACCCACAACAACCATTTCCACCCTCCTGTTTTGTGGGAAAAAGTGCATCTTATGGTGCGAAAAATACGGTAATTTACAGTGAAAATTTACAGTGAAAATCACAATTCAGTGCTCTACCAAAAGTACTGAATGTACAAACAGTATTTCAACCCACTTTTAAAAGACATCTCAAAAGTATCTCTGTCTGGAAAAAAAATTCACATTTGAAGACCTGAGATATAACTAGACATGAGCACTTAATATTCCTTTCCCCGGGGAATCCTGCCCAATCCCATGCTACTTACTCTACATGGTGCCTGGCTCTGTCGTTGTCATCACTCCAATTGCAGAAGCAACCTGGCCGGCCCTTCCCCACCTCCCTGCACAGCCAACCATTCATTGGCTGAGTGGGGAGCCTCCCTGTCCTGCTTCTGCACTGCAGTAATCAGCTGTGAGTGGAGGTGGGGAAGGGCCACCCAGCCTGCTTCCACAAGTAACACAACAATGATGGAGCTGTGGTTTGTATTTGTGGTTTATGGTGCCATGGTTTCTATTCATTTCCCCAGGGAAACGAACATGGAGTGTCTATGTCTAGATATAACTGTTAAAGATAGAAAAATATTCCCATTTCCAAAGTTTCTCCAGAGAGTTTGAGTGTATGTCATAGCATTTGGGAGACGGTAAACCCTTGTCTGAAAAAGGAGGAATATACTTTGTACATACATTCAAACAGTACTTGTGGTAGAGGACTGAAGTGTGATTTCTCTGTACAGTGGTGCCTCGCACAACGAGTGCCTCACACAACGATGAATTCACACAACGATGCCTTTTTCTGTTAAATTTGCTGCCTCACACAGCGATGTTTCCTATGGGGGATTTTCACACAACAATCTCCCTTTTCGCTCCTGTAAAAGTGCCTTACAATGTTTGGACGCTGTTTTAAATGATTGCAATGGTTAGTCCACCTCCTGAAACCTACGCAAACTGATTTTGGTGTTGTTCTGACACTTCGTTAATTTATGATGATTTTTTGTTTTTTCTCCATAGGAAACCATTGGATGGTCTGTCTAATGGTTTCCTATGGAGAAAAAACAAAAAATCATCATAAATTAACGAAGTGTCAGAACAACACCAAAATCAGTTTGCATAGGTTTCAGGAGGTGGACTAACCATTGCAATCATTTAAAACAGCGTCCAAACATTGTAAGGCACTTTTACAGGAGCGAAAAAGGACTTCGCAAAGGCATTGAAATGTATTGAGTCGGCTTCAATACATTCCAATATAGGAAACATTGTTTCACTCAACGATGTTTCCTATGGGGATTTTCACTGAACGATGGCAATCCGTTCCAATTGGAACAGATTAACCGGTTTTCAATGCATTCCTATGTGAAATGGTGTTTCACAGAACGATGTTTCACACAACGTTGATTTTTTTGGAACCAATTAACATCGTTGTGTGAGGCACCACTGTATTTGTTTCACAATAATAATATCTGGATAGCTTAGTGGCTTAGGGATCTGACTGCAGAGCCAGAGACTGTTTGATTTCCCATTGTGCCTCCTTAGGGAAGAGCCAGGCTGTGTAGTGATGGGCAAGCTGCACAATCCCAGGGCACTCCCAGACAAATGGAATGGCAAACCACGCCTGAGTATTCTCTACCTGGAAGACCCTGAAAAGGGTGTCCGAAAGTCAGAACTGACTTGATGGCACATGATTTGTTTCATGGTTATACATATTCTAACATCACTTATTAAGTAGGCTAAGGTAAAGGTAAAGGTTCCCCTTGACAATTTTTTCTCCAGTTGTGTTCAACTCTAAGGGGCGGTGCTCATCCCTGTTTCCAAGCCATAGAGACAGCGTTTTGTCCGAAGACATATCTTCCGTGGTCATATGGCCAGTGCAACTTAAACACGGAATGCTGTTACCTTCCCACCGAGGTGGTCCCTATTTATCTACTCGCATTTGCATGCTTTCGAACCGCTAGATTGGCGGGAGCTGGGACAAGCGACGGGCACTCACTCCGTCGCGTGGATTCGATCTTACGACTGCTTGGTCTTCTGACCCTGCAGCACAGGCTTCTGAGATTTAGCCCACAGCGCCACCACGTCCCCCACATTAAGTAGGCTAGACTGGATCAAAATGACCCAATGCTGCTGCTTCCCATTCAGTTTTTTAAAATGATTTTTTGGATATGTAAGAGAAACATTACATACCCAGCCCCTGAACATTAAACATATAAAGGTCAAGCATGTAGGGGGTCACTTATGGTTTCAGTAATGGAAGCCCCAAAACAGGAATGAATACATAGAACAATTGCTTTGGTAATACTTATAGGAAGAATAGGACACAGAAAGAGTGCACTGAACCCTTAATTGAAGTATATACAGATACCACCAGTGGCAGCATCCTCATAACTTAGACCAGGAATGGCAGCTTAAATTATCTTGGAACAGATTATTGAAACCAAACCCTTGCTTTTATTAAAAGCCTTAGGAGTGCTAATTGGAAATCTCTCCCTTTATTTATTCATTTAATCTTATTCCTATTCTTTCCTCATCCCACTAATAAACTCAAGGTGTCTTACAGGAAAATAATACAAATACAATTATAAAAAAGAATGAATATAAGCACAAATATTTTAAACAATTTTAAATCAGCTAAAGAAAATTACAGCACTTACACAGTTAAAAGCCCTTACAACTAGCTGCATTGTGCTGCATTCAAGTTTAAGGATGAGAATAAGAGAGGCAATGGCTGAAATCCTGTTCTGCAGCTCTACCTACACAATGGGAATGATGTAATCATCAGTGGCAAACTGCTGATTCCTTTGGCAATTTCAGGGTGCATGAGATTCATAAATACAGTAATGTGATAAAGTTGCCTGAGTCTCAAAATTGCCAAAGGAAGTTTTTAATCAGGAGTACAGTAATTTGCTGCTGCTGCTGAAGCTATTCCCACCGCACATGCTGGGCTGCGGAACAGGATTACAGTGACTGTAACATAGCTTTTGAAATCAGATAAGGCTGTGTGAGTAATATGATGGAATCACAGCCAACCATTTTATGTACTGTAGAAGAATAAATACTGGATGATATTTGTATGACTTTTCCTATCTACCAGGTATCTTTTATGACTGCCTTTGGACTATGTATGGTCTCCCATCTACACAACTACCAGACCAGTTTGATCATTGAGGGAAAGATACAACATGGGAGCAACATACCAGCCGTCCTCAAACTTGTGTCTCTTGAGTCTGTTTAACTATTAGTGAACTCCTATCATCACAATGGTTAAGGATTATGGGAGCTATAATTTAACATCTGGGAATCGAAGACTGAAGAAGGCTACAAAATATTTTAAGTTTGTACCAATAACCACAGCTTGACAGGATGATATGTGTGCATCTTTGTAGACTGAATTTGTGCATTTTCTTAATTATTTTCTCTTCAGCTCTGCTTGTTAAACTCTACACTTGGTGACATGTCATGCAAATCCCATCTTTAGATAACATTTTTCACATTGATGAAACAAGATAAAAATAGCTCACCTGTCCATGCTTCCCAAGTTCCATTTCAACTATTGCCACAGGACTGTTTAACTGGTCACCATTTCTTGACTGTGATTTTAAATCCACTCTCCAGCTCATGTTTTTCAAACTATTTTCCCACTTGCTTTGATCTATCAGGCTCTCTCGGATTTTCACTCTGTGGTTCTTCCAAAATTTTGCAATAACTGTAGCTTGATCAGCTGTGATGCCTCCTGGTTTCTTGGTCTGTGCAGTTAAAAAAGCTTCTAGCTGATTAGAATCCATGTCTGCTGAAGCTATTGACTGAAACAAAATGAAAATGTTATCTGCATCAGCATACTCTTTGATAAGGGTTATATGGGGCAGGTAAAGGTCTTTATCATCATATATTACAGTAAACAATATGCTTCATTTTTGCATTAGGAAAAAAAGACCTTTCTCAAATGCAATGCAGAAAACTACAGGTGAAAAAAGCCACAAAAAACCACAAAGGCACAAATTCTTCATATAAACGTGTGGCACTTAATATAAAACAAAGAGTTATATAAACTGTACGCCACCATACCTAGCGATGGTTAGTGGAACTAATATTTTTGGAAACATTTTTAGATTCTAGGTGCCTCTCCTTTGCCCTTCTCCACAAGGAAACTGCAGTAAACCTTACCACAAGTAAATACAATACAGTATCTCACTTTTTTCTTTAGCTGTTCATGTCAAAGATAGCAAAGAATGCTACCACTTCAGTGGCATCAAAACATTGTAACTATGGTTAACTAATCCATATGGTTTGCACTGACTCTTTCATCAAATACCTTTTAGTCTGTTCTCTAGCCACACAGCTTAGTTAGTTGGACACTGCAGAGAGAGAGGTTGGGAATTGGTAGAAGAGCCCATCTGTGTAGCTTCTGAAGAAAGTGCAGAGTCTCACAGTCTTCCCTGAAGAAGGGATTGGTATACGTAAAAGCCCCTGGAAGAGGTGTGTGTGTGTGTGGGAACTGAGATGAGAGCAGCCCCCCAATGTTAGGGAATGTGTATGTGGCCTCCAGATGTCTGGAAAAGAAGTCTTAGGAAAGAGAAAAGGCCTTGTGAAGGCAGAGTATAACTATGAATTTTGGTATAACTATGCGGTATAACTGTTAACTTTGGAGAGGATTTGGCATTAAAAAAATTAGCATGTTAAGTCAGATCTGACTTCTTCACAGAATAGCATATAGTTGCAACAGAACTGACAAATAATGCAATACTTGGGACATACTATTGCTCCCCTCACTGAAATATTAAAAGTAGTCATGAGATGAAAAAAGAAATTAAGGGGACATCTAGAACAGAAGGTATCAACATAATGGATAAATTGTAACTGCACACCAATTGCACCTTATTTGGGCTATGTCTCTATGTCTCTGCAGCAGTGTTCAAGGTCTGCACTGCTATGTAAGCAGTGCAAACCACAAAAACTTAAATCAGGAAGTTAATGTGAGTGTGCCTACAAGCCCTGTCCCAACATCCCCATGTACACAGCTGTCCTTAAAAATTTGGGGGCATTTTTGCAAAAAGGTCTGAAAAGGATATGCAACTCTTTTATGCAAAGATTATTCCCCATGTGAAACTGTCACACCTCTCAGTTGCCAAGGTGACCCTTCCCTGAACATAATGTGGCAGAAACAAGAGGACTTTCCTCTGAAAGGATACAGTATTTTCAGAGCTCTACAAATTTTGCTCTGCTTTATTTGTCAAAACTGCTGCAGCAACAGACTGATCTCTTCTCCAAGCCTGGGGCCTGTGGTGAGAAGAGGAGGGAAGGAAAGGGAGAGGTGCTTGCTCTAGGTACAGGATTTTGCAAAGTGTACATGAAACACCTGACTGCCACTCCCTTCTAGAAAACTCTCTCTTTCTTTCCCAGTAATTCAGGAAAGAAAAGAAGGGATGAGGATTCTTTCTCTCTTACGAAGCAGGCTTTTGCTTGCTGGAAGTTGAAGGAAAGGTTGTTTGCTGTTGGCAAGCAGCCATGTGAATCTGCAGAACTCTAAATATTTTACATTCAAGCAGGAAAAATAAGCACAACTCATAAAAAGCTTTTAGAAGTGAGAAATTGCTTACCATCCTGCTAAGAACAATTCTATTAGATTATGGATCCTTTGTTCAAAACAATTGCCTATGATTAACCAACAAAAATTAACCATAATTGCAAATGCCAGTTTCATAATGGAAGAATAATTGATCAACAAGATGGTTTTGTATGAGCTAATTGTTTTATTAAGTTCAAAAGCAAAGTGGCTCTAGAACATACACAGGAGGAAATACTGATATAAATTCATTCTGTTCTTTGAAAAATAGAATCTGACAAGCATATAATACCACTGAAAAAAGGACAATTGGTAGAATCCAGAGAGGAAAAACCTCTTAGTTTCCAGAAACAGAACTTTACTTGTCACAGCTATGGCTGTGATCCAGGAATTTGCCATGCTAGGCCGTGTAGGCATTTTCTTTAGCAAACCCTCTAAATGGCAGATTGCTGCCAATCTGTAATACAATGAAATCAAGGGCTTGGAGAAACAAAAACAATTCAGCTTTATGTACCGTATCAATTGTTTGTCCCTTTGGCTCTCTTGGAAGCAGGGAGAAACAGAAAGGAGGAGGGGAAACAGTGACTTTATCAAGACGGATTTAATTAGAATTCTATTCACATAATGTCCAATTGCTCTTACTGAAATGAGATTTTCGTATAGTCCAGGTAGAGGAAGGCAAGGGGAACAAAACACAAAAGTTTATTGGGTGCGCTCATGTTCCTTGGAATTGGGGTGGAGCTTGAGATCCTTAGGACTACATTGGGGCTAAGTCATACCTACAATGATCAGGCAACATGAGGCCATGATTCATGTGTAGCTGAGCTCCCTTAGAAAGTATCTGTCAGACGTACAGTAAAAATGAAAAAACCGAAAAAAAGATTAAGACTCCTCTTGCAGTTGAACCTTTGTAAAGGTTACATTGGCTGCACAAAATTGGTTTACTCATGAGGAAGCAATGCTGAATTTGAACACTTAGGTAGACATTGTTCAGTGCTCACAGTCCAGGCTGACTGAAAGGAGGGGGAGAGGCAATTTGCACTTCACAGATTCTGTCCTCAAGCATGATTCAAAAGCTGTAGTGATGGCAGAGTTGGGAGATTCCAGTTCAGGGCAGGAACCAGTCTGTCCTGCTCTCAGATACCATGACCTAACTTGAAGTATTCCCTGTTGAAGAGAACTTTAATCTAAGGCAAATCCAGGCTTACCACTTTCTCTCTTGTAACAGGATAATAAAAGAGGGTGTTGTTGTTCCACCAGCTGTTTGTGTTCTGTGCTGGAGCTTCTAAAGGAAAAAGACTCAGAAGCATTCTTGAGTGAGTAGCTTCTACAATTTTTGGCAGCGGGGGAGAAGCAGGGGAGTTTTTTTTTAATAGTAACCTCCCATGAATTGACAAATAAATTCATTATTTGTCAGTTTATGGGGACAACTTTGTGCTTTGTGAGTCATCAACATTTGACGACTCACAAAGCAGGACGACTTACCAAAATCACAACCTTTCCTCTGTGGTCACTCATTGAACTATTCAGCTAGGAACAGGCCATAAAATCTTATGCAAATTAAACTTGTTAGCTTAAAGGACCATAAGACTTTACAGTACTTTATTTACTCAATTCTTTCCATTAACATGTTTTCTGGTTTGGTTTTGCTCCTACAGCATGCTGGGTTTGGAGAGCTTATAATCCTTTTCAAATTCCCTTGCCAAATGGAACACTCTTCTTTTGTTTTGGGAGCTCTTTTAGAAAGTCATAGAAATTTTGATTCTTCATTCGTTGTAAACTAGTACAAATAGAAGAGAACAAGGAAAGAGGAAAAGCAAGAAATTGTTTCCAGAAAATCTGAGAAATCAAAGAGATATTTAAAGCTAGATTAGGAGCGCTAAAAGACTAACATGGTAGCCTACTACCTGACCTGAATGAAATAAAGAGAAAGTGGAAACAATACACTGAAGAACTGTACATGACAGATAAAATAATGATAGATTTCTTTGAAGAAGAATCCCATGATAAAGAACCTGCAATTTTAGAAAGTGAAGTTGCTCTGAAAGAATTTAGATGAATAAATCACCAGAGGTAAAATATTGATAGAACTGTTTCAAGATTGAATTTGTCAAAATCCTAAAAATAATACCGTATCTTTTGCTCTATTGGTAAAGGTAAAGGTTCCCCTTGACATTTTTTTTTTGTCCAGTCGTGTCCGACTCTAGGGGGCGGTGCTCATCCCGCTCTTCAAGCCATAGAGCCAGCGTTTGTCCGAAGACAATCTTTCCGTGGTCACATGGCCAGTGTGATTTAGACACGGAACGCTGTTTACCTTCCCACCGAGGTGGTCCCTATTTATCTACTCGCATTTGCATGCTTTTGAACCGCTAGGTTGGCGGGAGCTGGGACAAGCAACGGGCGTTCACTCCGCCGTGTGGATTCAATCTTACGACTGCTTGGTCGCTATGGAGCGAAGCTGGCGATTTCACCCCCACTAGCCTCGTGGGGGGAGCCTCCCAAGGGTCTGGGTCTGCCTTCCAAGACCATTGGGAGGCTCCCCACACCCCCATGTGGCCAGCGAGGGCAAAATCGCCAGCTTCCAGGACCCTTTTGAGGCTTTACAAGCCTCAAAAGTGTCCTGGAAGCTGCTGATTTCACCCCCACTGGCCCCGTGGGGGGGGGGTAAGCCTCCCAAGGGTCCGAGTCTGCATTCCAGGACCCTTGGGAGGCTCCACCCACCCACCCAGGTCCAGCAGGGGCGAAATTGCCACCTTCTTGGGAAGCCTCAAAAGGGTCCTGGAAGCTGCCAATTTCGCCCCCACTGGCCCCATGGGGGGTGGGGGAGCCTCCCAAGGGTCCGAGAGCCTCCAATCGCCACCTTCTGGGACTCTTTTGAGACTTGGGAAGCTTCGGAAGAGTCTCTGAAGGTGGCGATTTCGCCCCCTCTGCCCCCGGGGGGGGGGGGGCTGGGTGAGCCTCCAAAGGGTCCTAGGGTGTGTTTCATAAGACGAACCTCTCCATAAGGCTCACCAATTTTTTAGGAGAAGAAAACAGAGTTTTTTCCTGTTTTCTTCTCCTAAAATTTTGGTGCGTCTTATGGAGAGGTGCGTCTTATGGAGCGAAAAATATGGTACGTTGCAGATTTTTGAATTTTGATAAAATTCCCCTAGGTGTGCAGCAGAAGTGAAGGGATTCATAGAGCAGAAGTAGTCCACCCCCTTTAACTGGCAGTTACAGTTTCAATAACTTACTCTGAGACATTAAGTATAGAAATAATATAACCCATTTTCTTTACCTAAAGTTGTGATCAAACAGCACAATGACAAACATAACGGCTTTCAGCAATAGACTTCACAGACCCTAGGGAGATGAAAAGACACAAAGCAAAGAGGTAGAGTTGTCTATGAATTCAGAGGCAGAGAAGGAACAACTGATTAGTGCTGAAAAGACTGACATACACCCAAGTCCAGAAAGGTCCCTCCCACCCAAATCTGCTAAAGGCAGCATGCATGGTTGAAAAAACTGCAACAGAATATGCCAGCAAATATGGGAAACAAAACAAAACAAAAACATTCCAGTCCATAAGACAGAAAATACCAAGAAGAGCTGTAACTATAGGGGCATTGCTCTAATTTCCCATGAAAGCAAAGTGATGCTTACTGGATCATACCAAAGAATTTCAGAAGATCAGTCTATCTATGCTTTATAGACTACAGCAAACCTGTTGACTCATGAGAAGCTATGGACTTTTCTGAAAAAAATGGATGTGCCTCAGCACTTGATTGTCCTGATATCTAACCTGTATTGAGGGCAAGAAGCTACCGTTAGGGCAGATTGTGGAGAGACAGAGTGGTTTCCTATAGGCAAAGATGTCAGATAAGAGTCCATTTTATCTTTCTATCTGTTCAATTTGTATGCAGAACATATCATATAGGAAGCTGGATGAGACTCAGATGAAAGAGGAGGGAACACTGATGGAAGACACATCAATAATGTAAGATAATGCAGATGACATAGTCTTACTGGCAGAAACCAGCAATGGCATGTAAAGATTTTTGAATGAAAGAGAAAGAAGTGCCAAAGCATATTAAATAAATATTAAGAAGGCAAAAATAATGATTACAGAAGTACACAATTTTAACATTGACAATGAAGAAAGTGAAATTGTTGGAGGGTGAGGTTTCTTTGTGGCAAGACTGGTTGGGTTTTGGGATAGCTCCTGAAACTGACTGGGGCCCCTAGGTTTCGAGGCCCCCAATGTAGGGGACAAAAAGACAGTCCACTAGGAAAAGCGGCATCTGAAGCAACAGAGGCAACAGAAAGGGGAGAGAAGTCATTGGAAGCTGCTTCCCTCCCCCGAAGTCTTATCTGAGTGCATGGACCAAGGAGGAAGCCATGTTGGGCAAAGAGCTGGGAACACCCTTTGCAGAGAGTGAGAGTACAGCAGGATTTTGCAAAATATTCTGACCAGAACTCTATGTTAAGTCAAGATATGAGTTTTTATATAAAGAAACCATTATGGTTGGAACCACATAAGTGGTGCTGGAGGAGACTGCAGCAGCACCAGGAGGCGGAGACTGAGGCAAAGAAGTAGCCACGCTCGGCCGCCTCTCACTGCTGCCCATTGACTGCTGCCGCCGTCGGATTGCCTCCTCCAGTGATTGTCTCCTTCAGGCACGGGACAAGGCAGCAACGTGAGCTGGAGGTAAACCCTGGCAGGAGGAAATTGAGGGTCGTTTTATACATGGAAGGCAGCAGCAGCAGTCAATGGGCAGCCGCGAGAGGCAGCAGAGCACAGCTGCTCCTTTGCCTCCATCTCTGCCTCCTGCTGCTGCCTTCCATGTATAAAACGACCCTCAATTTTTCCTCTAATTATTTTAGGGAAAAGTGTTGTTTTATACAATGAAAAATATGGTACTACAAAACATACTAACATCAGGAAAAACTGAAGGCAGCAGGAAAAGAGGAAGGCCAAATATGAGAGGGACTGCATAAAAGAAGCCACAGACTTGGGTTTGCAAGAGTTAAGCAGGTCTACTGAGGATAAAACATTTCGGAGATTGCTCATTCACGGGGTTCTCATAACTTGGAGCAATGTGACAACATGTAACAACAAAAACAATATATAACTGGGTGGGTTGAGATTTTTTATCGCGTTATCTATACGAACTCCTGTCTTTGTCATATGCTGCCAGCTTAAACCCTGTGAATACACTGTACATGTGAAGCTGTGATTTCCCTCCTGCTCACCACCACTATGCATCCGTTTATTTACATTGATTTTTCCTATGTAATGTTCATACCTACTATCAGTTTGGAGAGTTTTTTTTTTTTTGGAGTTCTGCACCATCAGTTTCTTTTCTTAACTCCGTGGTGAACTGTCTGTCCACTTTTGTCATGAGCAATGTTCCTTTTAAGCCACATAGGCACACAGCGCTGCATTAGGCAGGCACAGCCAAGTCAGTGTTGCTGCCCATTTGCTTCCAGTTGCAGCTGGAACTCCGCGTATGTGGGGCAGAGTCCCTGTGTAGTGCTTCAGAAAAATAGAGGGAACGTTAGTCATGAGCAAACATGGCCAATTCATTTTCTAGCCCAGCTTGAGGTCTTACACAGGGAGCTTAGCAGATGAGCATGTTGCACATTTGTTTTTTCAGGATCTGATCTGCATTCATATTCATGCTAACACATCTCTGCAAGCTTTTGCTGCTATGGTCAGGCACCAGTGGTAGGTGCTTTAGTATAACAGGAGTAGACAAAGGGTGGCCCTGCAAATGTTGTTGGGACTGCGTTTCCCAGAATTTCTCATTATTACTTATGCTGACCTAGGCTGATGAGAATTACAGTCCAACGGTATTGGAGCTGTACCCTATCTACTTGTCTTAATCTCACAACTGTCTTTGTATCTACTTAGCAGAGTGTTATGAGTGTTATATATTATTCCCTTTGCCTGGTAATATATTAATTGCAGGCTTTAATCAATTAGCTATTTGTATAACTGTGACAGTTAAACAATATGAAATAGAATATGAAAGATATTTACTATTTAGTCCATTAAAGATGAAGTCATAAAAACACAGTGGGCAAAGTACTGTATAATCTCCCTGCCAGTCTTGAGTCCCAGGTGCATTTATTTCCTGACTAAAGTACTGACCAACTTCTTCTCAATTGGTTCAGGAAATCAGTCACAGTAAACCAAACTCTGAAGCCACTTACAATTTATTTATTTATTTATTTATTTATTGGACTTATATACCGCCCCATAGCGCTACAAGCACTCTCCGGGCGGTTTACAATTTTAATTATACAGGCTACACATTGCCCCCCCAGCAAGCTGGGTACTCATTTTACCGACCTCGGAAGGATGGAAGGCTGAGTTTAATGTTTACTGTTTACTGTATCACAGCACTGAGAAATGCAAACATGGCTGTCAGGCTTGCCCAGGGTAATTATTGACTGGACTTATTGAAGCCCATTAATGCAGACTAGCTGAAGCTATTTTTGACAGAAAAATTATGGATGATACATGATGCAGAATTTCAGGCAGTTCCTGACCTTTGAACTCCCCACCAGCCTTGCTTGCCTGTTTACTTGTGCACAACGGGCTTCCGGTTCCGGTTTGAGGGAGGAACAGCGTTGATATCAAGCTCTGCTCCCTTTTTAATCTTTAATCCTTATTTTAATACCTACAAAGTATTCAACTGCTCAAGTTGTTTTATTAAAGAACTTTGCTTACCGGTGGTGCCTGGAGCCATAGAGAGGAAGAAGCGTTGAGTCTCCCGGGGGAGTTTATCAGCAACACAATGTTTGGAAAGGACTGAGACTCTTTCAAGGAAAATTCAAGGCCGGGCAGGAACTACGCTGCAATACTGTGAGTTGTTTAAAGAAACTTTGATGTCAAATATTGGGAGTTGCCTGAGCTATCTGATAAGGAGACACCACAGAAGGCAAGGTAATAAAGAAATAAAGAAACCACACTAGGACTTGTGCTAGGTTTTGCAGACGGCTCTAACTTTTCTGGCTGCAGCTGAGATTCAACAGCACGTACAATCACTATCAATGGTTGTTACTAGAGCCCAGAAAGCTCGTGCTGGAAGTAACAGTGCTCCCAGAAGCAAAAGTCAAAGAGCTATACTAGACTTCTGTGTGCCTTTAACCTCCATTAATCAACAGGACTTTTCCAGTTCCACTGGGCAAAGGTTTCCAAGGGAATATGTCTCAAGTACCCCATCTATCTCAAACAATCAAAATTTGAACATGACCACCAGAGATTCCCAAAGAAATGAGGTGGCTGAAGACCCTTTTGGCTACTTGATTGGTAATTGGTCAGTGGACCCAGGATTGCAGGAAACGTCATCAATTTTATCAACAGACCTGCCTGAGAAAAATCCAAATTTATCAGACACCGAGCCAAGGAATGTATCTATAGAAGAACAGATAGACAAATCTTGTGGGCTTGAGAATGAGGACATCAAAATTATCTACAATCAATTGCGGGACCAGTGCTTCCTATCTGCAAAATCAACTCAGAGCATCTTCGATAAACTTCATGCACTGCATCAAGAAATATTTGACCTGAAAGCAACTCTCCAACTCATAGCCACCCTGATAGAAACGGGGATTTTGACAGCAGCACCCCCCCGGACATTCCCTAATCCAGATTCAGACTTCCATCACTCAGGAAGTGGGACTCATATACTAGAAATAAACAAGAATAATCCCAGCCTAACTCAAAAAGAAGAGCATCTTATTCAGAGGTTGGTGGACACAGAGTTGGCCGCAAACTCTGAAAAGGTTCCAGAGACTCAGGCTGAGAACTGCAATGCAAGCAAAACTACTGAGGACCTGAACCTAACCCTTTCAAATGCAGACTTCATAGTAATTGATGAATGGCAAGATGCTACCCCAGACGTAAATGGCCCACAGTCCTCATTTATAGCTCCTATAGATAGGGACAACACACAGCCGGACAATACCTACCTACGACTTCTTACTAAAGTAAACTCCGGAACAGAGAAGCCACAGACTACAGTCTCACCAACTAACACTGTGAGTCACATTACTATATACAACTGGCCTCTAAAAAGGTCCAATAATACGTGGAAAACTAACACCGATGTAACACGGGATATCTTGGACATTCTGGGTAAAGATTGGGGTCCCTTAATGTATATGCATTGTTCCTGTATATATCCTAGAAAGCCTAAGATGTGGAGGGGGAGAGTGCATCTGTCATTTAAAGAATATGGACATGCTTATCATTTTTGGAGCTTAATATATAAGTTTGAAGACATACCAATATCTTTCAAATGGGGAACGCATATAATACACCGTAAGCCAAATTTTAAGTTAACTGCAAAACAAAACTTGCAAAGACCATTCAAAACAAACAGACAGCAGTATGATGAGAATCATAGGGGTACTTTTGATGGGAGGGTAATGGTTGATGAATCTGGACTCAATGTAAATTTTCAAAGGATTCCAACACCTCATGGAAAATCAGAAAGAACTGCTGAGCCCTCTTTTAATTATGAGTACTCCAGGCACAGGAGAAATGCCCCCACTCATGCTGGTGCTACACCCCCTGAGCCTAACTTAAACTACAGAGGGAAAGACGTATGTCCACCTTTTGTATCTGCCCCCAATAATATCTTGATCAATCAACCCCGTGGTTTCACAAATATACGTAACAGCCAGAGAATACAAAAAAGAGAGGCTCCAAGGATTGGTGTCAATAAGTCTCCCAGTAGTCACAGAATGTATCAAGCCTCCAAGGGGAAGAGCCACCTACCCAGTCACCTCAGAACTTCCAGTAGGTCTGATTGGCACCTGGACAACAGATATGCCCCTCTAGCTGCCCTCTCCCAAGATTGACTAACACCAGATAAGATACAATGCCAGCCTCTGAATCTGCTATCTTGGAATATTGCAGGATGGAAGAATAAATTGGCTGACTCAGATTTCATACAGTACCTCCAGACATTTGACATACTTTGCCTGCAAGAGACTTGGCTTCTGGAGAAAGACTCTTTAAATTTACAGGGATATAGGACATGGGAATTCCCAGCTCAAAAAAATTCAGCTTCAGGACGAGGAAGTGGGGGCTTGGCTATTTCAATTTCCTCCACTACTGGCTTGATAGCAACAGAGATAGCTGAACTGAACTCTAGCCACTGGCAAGTTCTAACAATACATGGCTGCAAACCATGTCCTTTGATCTGTGTCAATGTCTATCTCCCACCGAGAATAATTGGTACTGCCTCAGAGGTTTGGGCTAAATTGGAGGACATTCTTGATACATTACTTTCTGAATATCCCAACTATCCTCTTCTAATTTGTGGTGACTTTAATGCTAGAATGGGAAACAGTGTTTATATGATGGAAAAAGCCATTGGCTTGGAGCTTGATATGGATAAAAGCACCGCCCGAACCTCCCAAGACAAGGTAATCAACAACTATGGCAAATTCCTCTTTCAATTGATCTACAAACTCCATCTTGTATGCCTAAATGGCTCTTACCTGGACACCTCAAATGGCTACTACACTTTTCTAACAGATAAGGGTGCTAGTGTGGTAGACTATGTTATAGGATCTTCTCCTGTCCTCCCTTATGTATATTCTCTAGCAATCGATGACAGGCCAGAAAGTGACCATCTCCCTCTCAGAGTGTCCTTAAGATTCCAACAAAACCAGTCAGGGGTATTAACAGACCATAAAATGCCAGGCCACGTTCTAGGTGAGAAAAGGCTTAAATGGTCTATTAAAACTGATGACAGTATAAGGCAGATGCTGAGCACCAGTAAACTCCAAGAGCTACGACAACATGCTCTTCTGGGGACCCAGAATATTTGCAAGGTCTACCAGGACATAATTCTCGCACTTAAACCACACCTAACCGTTACACACCCAGAAAGAATGTCTGAAGCTCAATGGTCCTGGTTCGACAGGGAATGTAAGACCAAGAAAAAAGAGCTGAGCAGAGCAACAAGACAGGCGAGACATATCGGCACTGACAAAGCTACAGCTTCCCTGCTACATCTACGGAAAGAATATAAATCTCTGCTTAGAGGAAAAAAGAAGGCTTTCTATTTAGAGAATTGGAAATCTTTGGGCCAGGCCCTCATTGAGGGTAATGACCCCAAATTCTGGAAGCAGATAGAAAGAGGCTTCTCACAGAAAGCCTTTGAGATTGCCAACTCCATCACGCCAGAGGTATGGGTCTCCCACTTCAGTCGCATTTTTGGGGGTAGTATTCATAGAAATATTACTCATGAGACCCTCTCTAATTCCCCTGAATGGCCACCTGTTTCCCCCAAAGAAGTTGGGGACCTGATTCAAACTCTCCGGAATGGCAAGGCGCCTGGTGAAGATATGATCCCCGCTGAGGTCTTTGCTATTGACATTCAGTGGTGGTCTCCCATTCTAGCCAGTCTATTCACCTACATCAATAGTACAGGCAACCTTCCTGCAGGTTGGCAAACTAGCATTGTTGTGCCAATTTTTAAGAAAGGAGATCCTTTAGACCCTTGTAACTTTAGACCCATCAGTCTCCTCAATGTGGCCTCTAAACTTTATGCCAGATACCTCTTGAATAGGCTCCTAGATTGGGACAACAAACATTCTATCATCTTCGAAGAACAGGCAGGCTTCAGAAAAGGCAGAAGCACAATAGACCAAGCCTTTGTTCTACAACATGTAATTAGTAAATACACCAAACCTCCAAACAAATATCTTTACGCTGCCTTTGTGGATTTTTCATCAGCTTTTGACCTGATAGATAGAGAACGCCTTTGGTATAAACTGGAAAAAACAAACATTGATAAGAGACTCCTGTGGCTCATACAGCTACTACATAAAGAAAATACGATGCAAGTGCGTATAGGCTTACAGGGAACTCTGTCACAACGGGTCAGCATTACACGAGGGGTGAAACAAGGTTGTATTTTAGCACCTTTTCTTTTCAACTTTTATATAAACAGCCTTATCCCTCAAATGGCTTCCCCCACATTCTTCCCTCCAGCCATTGGCTGTAGGAAGATTTCAATACTGCTTTACGCTGATGACCTGGTTTTGCTGTCTTTGAATAAAATTGGTCTTAAAAGAATGCTGGCCAAATTTGGGCAGCTCTGTAAAGAGGAACGGTTAACAATCAATTATACCAAAACAAAAATTATGGTCTGTGGGAAGAGAGCCCCTAAGCATAACTGGTCTCTGGATGGGCATACTATAGAGCAGGTACACTCATTTAAATACTTGGGCATTCAATTTTCTGAGAAACTCTCCTGGAGACAGCATTTAAATGCTACAATCTTACTGAGTACCAGATCAATAGGGCAATTAAAAAGGTTTTTCTACAGCAGAGGAGGCCAGTTGGTAAATCCCGTTCTCAAGGTGTTCGTTGTTAAAATTATAGCACAGATGCTCTACGGGACAGAACTATGGGGAGAGGCAGCCAAGCCCAAACTAGAAATCTTACAGAACAAATTTATGAGGCTGATACTGGGTCTCCCCCCAGGAACTCCCTCAGCTCACCTCAGAGCTGAGTTAGGCCTACCCTCAATTGCCTCCAGAATTGATCTGGCTTATCTTAGATATTGGCATAGACTGAACAGTTTGGAGGACTCCTCCCTGACAAAGTGCTGTTGGTTAGAACAACTAAAGTCTGGTGGATGGGCACAACAATGTCACCAAAAATTAAAGGTCTATAACCTTTTGATGGAAAAGTTCCTTAGTTTAAGCTCTCGCGATCTTAGGAACTGGATCTTTGATCTTGATGCTAGCCAGGATAGGGCAGCTATTGTTGGGTCCCGTTTTTTCACCTGGTATCCTCAACTTCAGGTGAATCATGCAAAGCCAAAATATTTTGAATCATTGACTTTTCCCCAGATTCGCAGAGCTTTCACGGAACTTAGATTTGGACAGATGGCTTCAGCATATCTCGAAGGGAGATATAAAGGAATCCCAGTCGAGGAACGGAAATGTGTCTTCGGCTGCAACCAAATTGAGGATCTAACTCATTACCTACTGTTCTGTCCTCTCTATAAAAATCCTAGAGAAAGATTTCTATCACCCATCATTCCGATGTATTTTAACTGTAATACCACTGAAACAGTAGTAGGTTTGCTTGCTGATGCACAGTTGTACATTACATATGCTGTAGCACAATTTGCACTAGCAGCTAAGAAGCTGAGGCTTCGATTTGTCAGGGATCATAATGCCACATAAATGCTGTATCTAGTGGATTGACGTTTTACATAATGACAATATTTCTAGACTGGGTTTTATTGGTTTTATTGGTTTTTAATGGTTTTAATGGTTTTAATGGTTTTAAGATAATTAGTGGTTTTAATGATTTTAAGGTGATTACCTGCTTTATTTGGATTTTATATGCTACAGTAGAAACAATATTGTAAAGGTCTATGGCCAGAAACAATAAAGTTTATATGTATGTATGTACTTGTGCACAACAGCAAGTCTACCTGAACAATAAAGCAACACAAGAAAGCTTTGTGTGGCAGCAAGTTCACATAACGAGTTGTCTATCTACAGAGAATCCTCCTGTCCAAAGTTTGATTTTGTGGCCATAGGAAGAAACAATGGTTCTCTGTAAAGCATGTTGCTTAGACAAACAACTTGTTTCAATGAAAAGGCTCCCATGAGAACAAACATTCGAAGACTTCCCCACAGGCAGCTTTTCTCATGCACCGATCCCAACACCTTTCCCTTCTTTCTATCCACATCTGACTTTTCAATGGCAAAGAAAGGTAAAACCAGGAGTTTAATCTGGAAAACAAGCTAAGCAGGGAGTCAGCTGAGTGGATCAGTGGCTGCAGAATTTGGTGCCAAGTTATTTGAACAAATGTTCACTTCTTCAAGTTGCATAAGCATTGATGACATACACATTCATTCTATTTACAAATGAATTTATACTCTACCTTTCCAGCCCTAAAAAGGAACTTTCAAGACAGTTAACTACCCTCACAAAACCACAACCAGCCAAGAAACAATTGTAGCAAGTCAAGAACTAAAAACAAACCCTTAAAATGGCATTTTAAAAACTTCTACTGACAGCTAGCGGGACAAGCTCTCCGAAGTCAAGAAATCTGTAACCTGAGTGCCACTCCAGATAAGTCTTTAGTTACTGACCCACCAGCTGCACCTCCTATGACAATGGAAGGCAGACAGGACCAACATGTGTGATCATGTAGAAGAGGCGACTCGTGACTTATTTTATGTATTTGTTACATTCCTACCCTGTCTATTCTCCAATGAGCTGAACATAATAGTATACAGTATATGACTTTCTTCCTCTGTTTTCATAGCAACCCTGTGAGGTAGGTCAGGAGAAGAGAAAATGACTAGCCCAGGTCATCCAGTGAATTTTATAGCTCACTAAAGACTTTAACAAGAGATGGGGGTATTCAAATACAACTGTAGTTAACTAGGGCCCAGTCCCTGGGGCTGGACTGTCCTTAACTCCAGCTGTGCAGGGGTATTAGTATTCATATACGAATACCTCCATCTCTAACTACAACCTAGATATCCAAGTCCAGCAACCTAACCAATATACCCACTTCACCCTTCATGGGGTTTTAACCAATTAGGGCACAAGAAATGTTGCTCCTAATAGAATAGCCCCACCTTTTTTGTTGTCTATGAAATAACTGAAGTCACCCAGACTTACAACACCTTATGTTTTAGAAGCCTCCTTGGTTTCTTCCTTAATCACAAGACCATCTTCAGCATTTAGGTCAAGAGGACAATGATTATGTCACAAGTATTAATTTTTTTTTTCTGGCCTGATGTTAACGTCTAAGAATTATGTGGAAAGGTTTGTCTTTCATAAGATTCCCAGTTTAACTGATTCCAAGCCTTCCCCGGCATTAAACAGCTACATCACTTTCAATCTCTCTGTCTTGTCTACAGAGAGCATGTCTCGAGATAACCACATCCTGACCTCCTCCATTCTATCAGGTTTCCTTTCATTACAACTGGCAAGTTTAAAACATTATAGGGTTCATAAAGTTAACACTAGGACTGGCTGAATTACTGAATATTGATAAAAAAATAACTATTGCTGCTGCTATAATTAGCAGTGCACTGCTGTACAGGCTCTCTTTTTCTCTAATGTTTTCATAACACCTTCTCAGTAGAAGCTCCCAAGCTGTGGAATTCTATTCCAAAGGACCCTAGGCAGGTGCCCTCCTTGTTGTCCTTCTGGGAATTGGCAAAGACTTTTCTGTTTAGGCAGGATTTTGACTGGCCACTGACTGACTGCTGGGGAAGGGTCTTTTAATAGTAGGTATTATACTTTTCCCACTTCTCTTGCTAATTTGTAAAATAGTTTTTAAATGGTTTTAATTTGGTACTTGTTTTTAATATGATAAAAATTTTTAATCATTTTTAGTATAATAATTCTATTTCTAGCAGCTGCTGTTTTTGAATTCATGTCGTGAGCTACCTTGAGACCTGCACTGGGAAAGTGGAATATAAATGACATGATACGACATCAAATGAAATAAAATTAAGTATTTTTTAAAATGCTTTGCTTCAAGAGCTCTAAAAAGCTCAAACAGATCTTTGTCAGCATCCAGCATTCAAATAAATAAATGTGCACAAATATATCAGATTATGACATCACAATAAAGGCTTACAATATTATGCTAGACCACCTTATGCATACACTTACTACTAAGACTGAGAATGGGATCCTAGATTTGAATGTGTACGCATAAGGAAACTGATGGGAACTGCCTAGTATTTTGGAGTCAGTTGATAGATGACACTTTTTCTCATCAGCTACAGGTATCTGGAGTCAGTAATGGGCTGTATTAGTGTAAAAACTCAAAAGTCAAGACCAGAGAAGACAGCAGTAGTTGCTCAGGACTTCTTGAACGAGAACACTATGCAAAAAATTCCAAACTAGGCCCTTAAGAAGCAGGTTCTCAAGCTGTTGGAAAATTCACCACTGCTGATAGATACAAAGATAGTATCCACAACTTCTAGAACTTTTTAGGAACACTGGTCAATAGTCTAACTACCTCCATTCTTGAAGAGAGATGGTATGGCCACAGTTGTACAAGCTGTGACAATACCCAGACTAGATTACTGCAATGTGATGTGGCCATGCCGCATTTTGGAAACACCAGTAAATTACAAATAGTGCAGAAAGCAGCATCCCATGATATGGCTGATGTCACCAAACACATAATTCAAGTGTTGGCCAGAATCCTGTTCCAAGTAAACTTTTAAAGGGTATGCACAAGGATGTATCCAATATCTTTTTGTACAAGGACAGCTTAGCAAAATGCAATGGATTCTCTGCCCGTGTAAAGGCAACTCTTACACACAATGGGAGATCCTGTTACTAAACCAGTAGGATGTCATGCTCTGCTGATGACAAACAGGATTCTAGCCCTTGACTTTAGTCTTTAAAATCCTTAAAAGGCCAAACCTATGGTAGTGGAGACTGTTTTTCCTTAGATGATCTTGACAGTAGTTTCAGAGGTTTCTCTCTGGCTGATTTTTAATACAGTGGTGCCTCGCACAACGAGTGCACCATAGAGCGATGAATTCGCTCTACAAGGCCGGTTTTGCGATCGCAAATGCGATCGCATACCGATGCCTGCATAGGGCAAAATCGCAGAACAAAGGTCGGTAAGCGGTTCGCTTACCAACCTTCGCTTTGCGACCCGCCGATCAGCTGTTCAGCGGGTCCAAAATGGCCGCCAGAAGCCCCAAAATGGCTGTGCGCAGCGTTTTCGTGCCCTCGTTAAGCGAGGGGAGGGCGCGAAAATGGCTGCCGGCCATTGGAAAAGCATCGCTGTACAGTGAGTAAAGCTGCTATTGGAACGCATTAAACTAAGTTTAATGCATTCCAATGGCTTTTTCCTTCCCGTACAGCGATGCTTTCACACAGCGAGGGTTAATCCGGAACGGATTAACCTCGCTGTGCGAGGCACCACTTTAGTTCTTTTTTTTGTGGCAAATTCTCTTTCACAGGCCTGTTTCTGGCCTTTAAATGTCAGTGGATATTCACAAGAGCCTTTTCTGTAGTAATTCCGTACTATGGACCTTTAACCTCAAACATGATTGCCTGGTATCAGCTCTCTCGAGGCTGTGCTGCAGCTTAATTACAGAGCATGTAATTTGCACATAAAAAGTCCTGGATTTAGTTCCTGACAACTTAAAACTAGTCTGAGAACTATATGAAATGTTTGAGAACAGTTGCTAGAGCAGAAAGAACTGAACTATATGGATTAATGTGTAAGACTGAGTTCTAAGTTCCTCAGTTCAGAGCAGCAAGCAAAATCCATTCTATGACTCTTTGGTTTCAGTGGCCTTAACCACCTTGTGCTTCCACTTTTCATCCAACAGATCCCCCACTTCTGCCTTGTTTTTATTTTTTAGTAGTTTACTTGAGATTTCTATATTATTTACTATCTTCCCACCATTATAAATTCTATAGTTTTATGCTAGGTCAGAGGCAAGAATAATAAAAAATGAAAACAAAGACTGCTCTCTGCAGCAGCTGGGACTGGCTTCTCCTTTCCTCGCCATGGCCAATCAGCTGTTTGGCCAGCTTACCTGTCTGCTCACCTGCATCATTTCAGTGCTATGCCACTTTGAAGTATTAAACAAAACAGGAGGAAAGATCACCTAACAAATGGTAACACAGCAAAAATCAGTAACTCAAAATATCGGTTTCTTGGGTATGACACAGAGTTAAATACTTGCTAGGTAAACATCACAATCTGCAGGTGTCTAGGAAATGCAATGATTTAAATAAACACAAATTAAATTGACAATCTGACATTGGTATAGCACTTTAAACTCCCCCCAGATTAAAAGTTACCCCATGTGACTGCGATGTGACTTTAAATCAATTTCAACAACACTACTGCATATTACAAGGTATTCCCAGGTATTTCAGTAATGCAACCTCGCCCTAAGCCGCTGAAACAGCTTCATATATTCAGTTTGTTGGGGGTACAATTCAGGGTATTAACATTTATCTATAAAGCCCATGTGGACAGAACAGATTAATAGTATAGTACTAGTAAAGTTGTACTTTCTATGGAGGGGTCTGTTTTATTAAGTTAAAAATGCAGTTAGTGAATAAAGCATATGTAATCTGGAGTCTGAAAGGCTGCAATTTCAATGGAATCAAAAAGAGCAAAAATAAACACTTTGGGAAATAAACAAAAAGGATGCAACGGCATTTTCTGATGGCCTTTGCTGCCCTGGACAGATCATGTGTCCATTCTCCTTCCATCTCTGTAAAAAGATGAGTGCCTACTCATTAGTACACTTGAACAAGCATGCTGGGAAAACTGCTTTCTGCTTTGGTCTACTCCTCAATGTTTCATCTTGTTTCACTAGAAAGCTAAAAATAGACGACGGGTCAGCTCATGTTTTGAAGACACGAGGGACAGAAAGTTGCAGCTCTCTCTGGCTAAATTTAGCACTGTATAGCAGTGATCACCCAAGGTTACTTTAGCCAATTACTGCATATTTTACAAGAACGTTTTACAAAATAGTAATAAACAGCATATATTTATTCTGATCCATGGAACAGTGGAAATACGATACACTTTCCATGAATGGTAAAAAAGGAATTTATCTTTGTTCACTGTCACTTTCAACTACAGTAGGCCCTGCCATTAGTGTCTATAAAGTACTGCCTCCAGAAGAAATCTGCTGAAATCTGCCTCCCTGGAAATCCTTGGCTATTTTAAAAAAATGCTTGGTTCCAAGGGATCGTTAGAATAAGGAAATGACTGAAGAAACAGTTTGCCCTTTAGCGCATCCTCTGACAAAGGTATAGTAATGTACCCACCTTCTTATTGGGTGCATTCCCATCACTCTTTGCCTACCACCATGGCTCTCGCCTTCCTCCTAGAACAGTGGAGGCAAACCTTTTTCGGCTCGAGTACCCAAAATGAGGGGGTGGGGAAGAAACCAGTGGCTGCCGTGCCGCCCGGAAGACCAGAATCGGAACAGGAAGTGGCAGTTTCAGGGGGATTAATAGGGACGGACGGGAAGTTAAAGGACCCAGAAGAGGAAGAGAGAATCCCAGCTGCAGCCACTTCAAAAGGTTTGTCACGTGCCAGAAGAAAGGGCTTCATGTGCCAGCTGTGGCATGCGTGCCATAGGTTCGCCATCACTGCCCTAGAAGATGACACTGTCCTGCTTTCCTTCGGCACTATTCTCCTCTTTTTCTGCCCAGGCATGATGGGTATATGCTTGAGTTGTGCTTATAACAGAATCATAGGTTATTGAGTCCAACCCTCTGATGAGTGCAGAAATCTGAGTTAAAATATATTCAACAAATGGCTAATTTTCTCTTGAATGTCTCCAGTGTTGGAACACTCAGTACCTCTCTCAAAGTAATTGGTTACATTGTTGTACTGCTCCAACAGCTAGGAAGATTTTCCTGATGTTCAACTGAAATCTGGTTTCCTGTAATTTGAGCCCATGATCCTCTGTCCTGTACTCTAGAAAGATTGAGAATAGAGATGCAGATATTTGTATTAGTTTACGAATACGAATATCCTGGTCTCAGCTACAACTAATGCAGATCTGGCCCTTGGAACTGGCCCATCAACTCACATGCTGCCAGTGTCCCACTCTTCCCACCAATTGCAGAAGTAGCTCCGCCATCTCCTTGCTTGGTTGGCCACTCCAGGCAGGGGGCAGGATGAGGAGTCTCCCCACACGACTGCTCAGTCGCCAGCCAAGCAAAGAGATAGAGGAGCTACTTCCCTGATTGGCGGGAAGAGTGGGATGCTGGTGATGCATGAGTGGACGCGCCAGTTCTGAGGGCGGGAACTGCATTAGTTGCAGCTGAGACATGGATATTTGTATTCATAAACAAATATGAATATCTCCATCTCTAATTGAGAACTGATCCCGCCACTACTCTGTATGACAGACTTCCAAGTATTTGAAGAATGCTATCATGTCTCCCCTCATTCTTCTTTTCTCAAGACTAGACATGCCCAGTTCTTTTAGTTTTTCCTCATAGAACTAAGCTTCCAGGCCCCTAATCTTCCTTGTTGTCCCCCTCCAAACTTGTTCCAGTTTGTCTACATCTTTATTAAAAGTGTGGTGTCCAGAAGTGGACACAATACTCAAGATGAGGCTTAACCAGTGCCAAATAAAGAGGAGCTTGTACTTCATGGGATTTGGAAACTATACTTCTGTAAATGCAGCCTAAAACAGCATTTCCCCTTTTGCAGGTGGTGCAAATCCAAGATACTTCTCACAACGTAGTATTATTGAGCCAAATATCCCTCTTCTTGTAACTATACCTTTAGTTTCTTTTTCCTAGGAGTAGAATTTTGTACTTATAACTGTTAATTTTCCTTCTATTATTTTCAGCTCAGTGCTAGAGCCCATTAAGATCTCTTAGAAACAAAATTCAATCTTCTTGGAAAGACGGGTGCTGCTCTTGGACTGAAGTTCCCAGAAGCCTTCACCCCCAGCAGTGTTGGCTGGGGTTTCTGGGAGATGCAGTCTGGGTTAACCAAAGTTGGAAACCACTGTTCTAAGGTATTAGCTAGTCCACTTAGTTTTGTGTCATCTACAAATCTGATACACATTTCTTGCACCTCTTCATCCAGGTCATTAACAAAAATGTTGAAGAGCACTAGGCCCAGAAGTGAGCCCACCAGGCCTGTGGGCCATGCTTGTTACTTCCTCTCTGACTGAGAAAGAACCCTTGATAAGCATTATCTGCCTATGATTCTGTAACTAGCTGTGGACCAATGTAATTGTTGTTCTATCCAGTCCATACTAGCTTGCTGATCTAAATATTATGGGCCACTTTTTCAAAAGTTTTGTTGAAGACAAGATATATTATGACAACATGCATTCCCACAGTTTACCAGGGAGGTCGCCTAATCAAATAATAAGATTAGTTTGGCAGGATTTGTTTCTGACAAATCTGTGTTGGCTTTAGTTATTACTGCATTGTTTTCAAGGTGCTTTCAGACTGACAGTTTTATAATCTGCTCCATATTTTCCCTGGGATTTGTGTAAGGCTGATTGGTCTGCAGCTCCCAGGTTCCTCCTTTTTGTCGTTTTGAAGATAGGGACATTACCTCTCCTCCAATCATCTGGCACGTCACCCCATGATTATGTTATGCTTATCCCATGTTATGGTTTCAAGAAATTAATAGGGAGTAGTTCTGAAAATTCCTCACCCAGTTCCTTCAATACTTTTGGATGCCGTTCATCCAGTCCTGGAAATCCAAATTCTTTCAAAGTAATAGTTAGTTCTTAACTACAGTATTTGTTTATCAATTTCAAGTGGCAATCCTGTCTTTCCACTTGTACGTTACATCTGTCCGGAGGGTCATAGACTGTATGTTGGAAAAACCACAAACTGAAGTAGGAACTGAGCATCTCTGCCCTTTCTTTGTCACTTGTTTTCACTTTGCTATCTCCAATGTGTAGCTAAAATCACTACTTCTTTTCTCTTGTCTTTTGCTAAGCATGTACTTCAAGAATACTTTTAGTGTCTTTTGCTAACCTTAGCTCATTCTGTTTTTGCCTTCTTAACACCATCCCTGCAATTCTTTGCTTATCTGTACTACTCCTTTGTGGTTTGACCTTCCATTTTTTCTGTGTCCTTTCTTGTTTTCAGCTTAAAGCAACACTGGTCTTTTTTCACCTTTTGTTGCTGGAACTGTTTGTTGTTGCACCTTTAGAATTTTTCTTCTTTTTAAAGAAACTTACACCTATCCTGGACTCCTTTTCTTGCCATGTGACATTACTTATCATAGTTCCCAAAAGATCTAGAGATGAGTAAGACTCATAGGCCTCCAACCGTACATATTTCCCAGATATTTAAAGATGACAATAGGGATCAGAGTCTGGAAATCTGGGCAGGGATGCATGCAACGGTATTTATGTGCCTTTGTTGTTACCCTGATTTTTCCACTGTTTAGAGTTGAAATATTGAGTTTATTCACAATATTTTCAATGGTTATGCTGAAAAGGATTATGGGTGTTGTCCACCAGATTTGGTGTACTGTTCAAAAGGCAACATTCCCACATATTTCAAGGATGCCATGATATTGTGATTACTTCACCATGTGAAATGTTATGGTATTATGACCAACTTTTTTTTACCGTCCACACTAAAAGTGTATTTTAATTAATTATGTGCCATTACTGTACAGTGGTGCCCCGCATAGCGGCGTTAATCCGTTACGTCGTTAAATGGTGCGCTCATTAAGCGAGGCACCACTGTAATTCAAAACCAACTTATGATGGCTGAGAGCACCTTCCGCAACCCTCTCCATCATGACACAATGAGTGCTTGCAAGAACAAGTCCTTTTATTGGAGCAAAAAACCCCACTTCAATGTGTTTTTGTTGTGGGTGTATTGTTGTGATAAGGAGGAGAGATTATCTGTCACTGTGATTGATGGGTGTCGTTAGCTGGTCTTTTGTATGTAGTGATCACCGGTCCTTGTGGCTGGGTAGAGTTCGTTGACCCTTTGCACGCTGTATTTTTCACTTCAGGGAGTCAGGCCTTGTTAAGTTTTAGACTTTCCTCTGCTTATTACCCCCAGGATTTTCACTTTTACCCCATTTGGGGTAATTTACCCCTGTTTCCCAACCACTGTTTTAGGGCATGTTCATCATGCACCTAATCACCGTAATCACCCATTTCCTGAAAAGGACAAAAGCTGATCCAACAGCTATAAATACTCAACTCCCAAACAAACTGCACCAGAGCACATAGTGCTACTCCTGTCCTCTGAAGATGCCAGTCACAGAGACTGGTACTGTAAAATGTTAGGAAGAACCACTTTTAGAACATGGCCAAAGAGCCCGAAAAACCCACAACAACCAAAACAAAACACAATGCTTAAAACTGCAAGGAACTCAGAATGTAGTTTCACAACCTTATGCCTCCTTGTTGTTCTGCTTAAGAATGAAATTGTACAACACCATATAAACCATATCTAGGCAATAGGCCTTCTTTAATTATAACTATGTCTGGATCCAATCCCAAACAATTGTCA
This sequence comes from Pogona vitticeps, assembly GCF_051106095.1. Lineage (NCBI taxonomy): Eukaryota > Metazoa > Chordata > Lepidosauria > Squamata > Agamidae > Pogona > Pogona vitticeps. The sequence goes on from NC_135783.1 coordinate 160,765,840, forward strand.
GTAAAAAAAGTTATAAAAGACAAACAGTTCTGATGTGTTTTATATCTTTATTTCAGAGGCAGTTCTATATTCATTCCATAATGGGCGTAAATTACATTAAGAAAGGCTTTAAAGAGTTTCAAAGATTATGGATTTTTAAAATAGTGTGGCTGGATGAGCCTCTTCATGCTGAAGCTTAGAAGACTGAAAAAGTAATACCAAAATCCTTCTTGCCTTTAAAAAGGAAAGTATAATCAGAAAAGTATTTAATAATATAATTTATTGTCATTGTAAGTATATACACAGTATACCATACAACGAAATTCACAGACACCCAGAGACCAGACACATGCACACACATAACATTCCCCAAACACTCCCCACCCACTAGAAGTCCCCCACTAAAAATACAAACATCTACACCTCAGGCCAAGTAACACAGTCCAACTAATTATTCACTACTGGTGGTCTTTAAGCTCATTATTAATTGCAATTATAGCTCTAGGATAAAAACTATTTAGAAAACGTGTGGTCCGAGTCTTAATTGTTCTATATCTTCTGCCAGACGGTAACAGTTCAAAAAAGTTATAAGCAGGATGGGAAGAGTCTCTCAGGATGCTGTGTGACTTCCTCAGACAGCGGGATGTGAAGATGTCATCCAGGGTTGGTAGCTGGAGCCCGATGATATTCTGGGCAATTTTAATGGTTCTCTGTAGAGCTTTTTTGTCCGCTACAGAGCTACTCCCAAACCATGCCAGAATGCCATAAGTTAGGACACTCTCAATGGTGCTACGGTAGTAGGACAGAAGTAAATGCTGTGATAAATTTAACTTCCCGAGCATTCTCAGGAAATACAGCCTTTTCTGTGCCTTCTTTATTAGCATGTTGGCATTTATAGTTGGCATTTAATGAGCTCTTAGGAAACAGTTTATGCCTTTGTGGGAAAAAGAGCTGTAATACTTCATACTTCAAAGGTAATGAGAAAGAAGATCTTAATCAGGAGAGCTTGAAATGGGAGGGATGCAATGTACTTCTAAGCAATAATCATTATAGGTCATGAAAGGATGCACATTCCAGAATCATTGATTTCTATAGTACCTGAAGAAAAAATGTGTTTCAGAATCTAATATGTACAAAATTATTTACATGCTCGAATTTCTTTCAAAATACTAGCAAAAGTGCAACCTTCTCAAATTGCTCCATGTGTAGGAAACATATCCATTATGCCAACATCCATAAAACGGCAGGTTCAATGCTAAGACATGGTAATTCTTTTTAATGTTTAATTCATCATTCTTAAATAAATAAAAACTGTAGGGTGGGAAGGATTCAGAGAGAACCCCAACTAATCTATTGTTTATTCCTTTATCAATAGGCATAGTCATTTCACTTTTTATGACAAATCAAAATATATTTCTGCTTCATGCTCTAAGATGCATTTCAACTTAGAAACAGCCATCCCTCAAGGAAATAAGAGGGATGGCTTGTAGACAAAGGGCCTTTTCGGCAGCTGTGCCCAGACTATGGAGCGCCATCCCAATTGAGATTCATCTGGATCCGATGCTGATGACTTTTTGGCGCCAGGTCAAAACCTTCCTGTTCCAGAAGGCTTTAAATTGAAATAATATCAACTGTGGGTCCTGATGGCAATTTTTAGAGTATATATTTTAATTGTATTGTAATTGTTTTATCTTTTTATTGTATTTTAATTGTTGTAAGCCGCCCAGAGACCTTTGGATAGAGTGGGCGGCATATAAGCTAAATAAAAATAAATAAATAAGTAAATTCTAGTCTTGAAAAAAACAGAGGACCACAACTAAATCTACACTTTCTGACCCTGTAATACACTTTGATTCCTTTTTTAGTATTATTAAGATTAAAAGATTTGTTCTGAAATAAATCTTTGTAAACTAAAGATTTAGATACATAAAGTATTGTTTTCCAAAGAACTCTCTTGAGGCCACTCAGTAGGGATGGAACTTTTGGATTCTTTTGACTCCCACTCCCAGAATTCACCTAAAATACTCAAGCCAAAATTCTGGAAATTGGAAAGCAAAACCAGAAGGTAAAGGAGAGGTATCCTCTTCCACGTGTTCCTGCTTTTCGTTTCAGTTTCTCTCTTAATGTCTGACAGAGTGGACATGTCCATGAAAGCTAAGATTAAAATATAATGGTTAATTGTTAAGGTGCCACATATTTTTGTCTTTTTATTTTGTTTCTTTGGATTTTGCCTGATATGCTTTGAAGAGGAACAAGGAGGCCCCCGCTGCTCACTAGGACCTTACTGCTTCTCGGGAGTACAGTGGTGCCCCCTTGACGATGATAATCTGTTCTAGTAAAATCGCTGTAAAGCGAAATCGTCATCAAGTGAAAAAAAAAACCCATTGGAATGCATTGAAAACTGGTCAATGCGTTCCAATGGGGAAATACCTTATCGTCCAGCGAAGATTGCCCATAGAAAACCGCTGATCAGCTGTTTAAAATCACTGTCTCCCGAAGCAGGGATACAGAAGGCAGCCATTTTGCAAAGGGAGGGAAGCCATTTTATGAAGGGAAGCCATTTTGCGGAGCCAGAAAAATCATCGTTTAGCGAACAAACGGTTCGATGTCAAGCAAAAAAAAAAAAAACCATTGGAACCACTGTTTTGCGATCGCAATAGCGACTGCAAAAAACTCATTGTAAAGTGATTTCGACATCATGCGGGGTAAGTGTCAAGCAGGGCACCACTGTAGATGCAATATTTTATGGAAACAATAGTTCCATGAGAGGCTACCTCTATATATCCTAATGTGTAGCAGGACTACATCCTGGACTTTAATTTAAAGTTTCCTTCCTGAACACTCCCAGGTTCTATGGCTCCCTGAAGATCCTTTTTAACTTTTGGGACCTTGGAACGGAGAAACCAGCACCTTTAAATTTTTTAAAAACAAATATTGGTCCCAGGTTGAAATTGCAAGCTTGAGTGGAAACAGTCAATCTAACTTCTGAATTTGCTCCAGTTTGCACCAAATTGGGACGTACAAAATCAGTTGGCCACTTTATTTTCATCTTTAAAAGCTAAAGCAGGAGTGAGGAACATTTGGCCCTTCAGATGTTTTGGTCTACAACCCCATTAGCTGCATGTAGCAAAGCTAGTTCAGGAATTATGGAAGTTCTAATATAAAGCATGTGAAGGGCCAAAAATACTTACTTAAAAATAACAAGAATACCAAAAATGAGCTGCTTATCTGTAACATTTCTTTTCCTTCCTTTTGGGTGTTTTTGCCTATCAAGTATGTCCAAGGTAGAAAAAGGTCACTGATACCTTCTGGCTCTTACAAAATGCTTCAATCAAATGGTACGCCGATTAATCCCGGCTGAAGTTGTTTTCAAGACATCAGAATAACTTGGAGAAAATTTGAAGAGAGTCATTCTGCCAACAAATGACTTCACAAGAAAATTAAACACATACAGTTAACTGAACAAAGCAAGAAAAGTATTTAACTTTTTTTCCTTTATGAGCCAGCATGCTGCAAAGAATCTTAGGATAATGAAGTTGGAAGAGGTCTATAAGGCCACAAAAGTCCAACCCCCTGTTCAATTGAGAAATCCAAATCCAAGGATATCTGCCAGGTGGTTGTCTAAGTTTCTCTTGAATGGCTCCAGTGTTGGAGCACTCACCACCTCTCAAGGTAACTGGTTCCACTGTCACACTGCTCTAACAGCCAGGAAATTTTTTCCTGATATTCAATTGAAATCTGGTTTCCCATAATTTGAGACAATTGTTGCATGTCCTGCACTCTGGGATGATCGAGAACAGATCCTGCCCCTCCTCTGAATGACAATGACAGCTTTTCAAAAATTTGAAAAGTGTTACATCACCTTTCAGACTTTCCTCATAGGGCTTGGTTTCCAGCACTCTGATCATCCTTGTTGCCCTCCTCAGAACTTGTTCCAATTTGTTAATATCATTCCTGAAGTGTGGTGTCCAGAACTGGACACAATACTCAAGGTGAGGCCTAACTAGTGCTGAATAGAGGGAAATTAGCACCTTGCAGGATTTGGAAATTATTCTTCTGTTAATGCAGTCTAAAATAGCATTTGCCTTTTTTCGTAGCCACATCACACTGTTGGCTCATATCCAGCTTGTGATCTACAACAATGCCAAGATCCTTCTGGCTGGTAGTAATACCAAGCCAGGTATCCCCCACCTTGGAACTGTGCAATTGGTTTCTTTTTCCAAAGTGCAGTATTTTGCACTTATGCCTGTTGAATTTCATTTTGTTGTTTCCCGCCTATCAAGATCATTTTGAATTTTGTTTCTCTCTTCCAGGGCATTAGCTATTCTGCCCAATTTTGTGTCATCCACAAATTTGACAAGCATTCCCTGCACTTCCTCATCCAAGTCATTAATAAAAATGTTGAAGAGCACCTGACCCAGGACTGAGCCTTGGGGTACCTCCTCCCAGTTGGAAAATCTTATTCCTGCAGTACTCTCAGATGCAGTTCATCCAGCCCTGGAGATTTGAACTTGTTCAAGGTGATAAGATTAATCATCACCCTCTGAGTATGATTCTGTAGCCAACTGTGTATCACCCTAGCACTCGATCTATCCATCTCACACCTAGTTAGCTTGCTAATTAAGATGTCATGGGGCACCTTGTCAAAAGCTTTGCTAAAATCAGCATATACTATGTCTACAGCATTCCCCTTGTCTATTAGTGAGGTTACCTGATCAAAAAATGAGATCAGATTAGTCTGGCAGGATTTGTTCTTGACAAATCCATGTTGGATTCTAGTTATTACTGCATTGGTTTCTAGGTGCTTGCATACTGCCCGTTTTATTATTTGTTCCAGAATTTTCCCTGGGATTGAAGTCAGGCTGGGTGGCCTGTAGTTTCGAGGTTCCTCTTTTTTTGCTCTTTTTGAAGACAGGAACAATGTTAGCCCTCCTTCAGTCACCTCAACCATATCCTATGTTTTCAAGAAAATAATGGACAGCAGTTCTGAGAATTCTTTGGCCAATTCCTGCAGTACTCTCAGATGCAGTTCATCCAGCCAGCCCTGGAGATCTGAACTTGTTCAATGCGATATTCTTTGACTCTTTGTTTATCAATCTCCAGCTACAATCCAATTATACTTCACATTTGTCTGGAAGTTCATAGTCTGTCCTATGGGAGAAGACTGAGCTAAAATAGGAATCAAGCACCTCTGCCTTTTCTTTGTCATCTGTTATCATTTTTCCATTTGATTACAGAGTCTGGACACAGAAGATACAGCTTCAAATCTCTGCCTAGCCACAAGTTACCTTCATCTCTCAGAAATGTAAAGCATGTTACATCTCTGAGTAATGTATATCCATTGTGACATATTTTATGCATCTTATACATCTCATCAGGTGGCTGGAGAGCTCTGTGGTTAGGTATCTGGCTATGGAGCTAGAGTGGTTTTGAGTTCAATTTTGCACTGTGTTTCCTGTTGGTAGAGCCAGTCTGTATGGCCTTTAGCAAAGTTGCACAGTCCCAGGATGCTCCCAGAAGAAGGGAATGATAAGACCTCTGTAGCGTTCCCCTTTATTAGGTCAATGGTTCATGTTTTGTTATGTAATTGTTCGTGCAAATTCATGTTGCTGAGAGGCAGAGCCAAGCGAGATCTTATAAGAGGCGGAGCCTGAATCAGAGTCAGTCAGTAAGAGTCAGAGTGTGAGAGAAGGGAAAAGGAGATAAGAGTGTGGAGTTTGGGGAATTCTGAGGTGTGATTAGAATTAGGAGTGTATTATTAAATAGAAGGTTGTTGTTAATAACAACTTTACCTACAGAAGATCTTAATGAATCAATTTACATTTCTGTAATCAATAAACAAAAGTTCTGTTTAAAAGACCTTGAAGTGTGGACCTGAATCTTCCTGAAGAAATGGTGATTTAGTGATCACCTGGTGGCAGCAGTGTAAAACAGGGGATTGTTTGCCTTCATGTGCTCTGAGTCTTGACGGTCAAGAATGGGGCACGAGGGTGAATACATTTTGTGTATTCTTTTGTACACAATATACTTTTGTGTATTCTCTACCTAGAAAACCTTTAAAAGGGCTGCAATTAAGTTGGAACTCACCTGATAGCATGCAATTATTATTATGCACATCACTGTATCTCAAAGTTTACCATAATTACTATCAAAAAGCAAAACAGAACAGAACAAAAAACCACAGACCTTTCTATGTTAATGCCAATATATCAGAACACTGAAATAGCTGGCCATGCTGCAGTGTTTGCCTATTAATTGGCATCTATTGTGATGTAATCAAATCAAGCTACAGCTACAAAGAACTAAATGAGTGGATAGCAGAGTTCATAATAAAAAGCACTTAAATATTTGGCTACAGCAGAGCCATTTTGGCTGTTTGCTAAATCTTCTCTTTGCTCTTTTGCCCAATTCCTGATATGTGATGTCAGCTCAAATACAAGTGCCATCTTCACTAATTTTCCTGTATTTGCAGGACAATCTGCAAAAGCTCTTTTTGTTTTGTTTCCTTGAAAAGGAAAAAACAGCAAGAAAGCACAAGAGAGCTAAAAGCAGAAGACAGCATATCAAGCTACTCCCTCCTTCCCTCCATGTTTGAGACAGAGTGAATGCATGATAACGGGCTCATCTGGGAGCAACTTCTGTCACTGGGGCCTGGTAACCCTAAAGAGCCACGTCATAGCATCAAAAGGTGATGGTGGGACTGATTGTACACATTGCCTGAAGATGGAATACATGTATAAATAAGACGACCGACAAGGAGGAGAAATGCACTGTTAAGAAAGTGTTTGTTGAAAAATCAGCATGAACCAAGGATCCCAGGAAAGAGGATCATGGAGAAGACAGTGTCTACAAGAGATAATACAAGACAGTCAAATGAACTGCAATACAAGCTACATATGAAATATACAGAAATGGAGTGCTAATTAAGGTCAACACCATACAGATCAGAAGCCCAGATTAGTTTCTATTTCTTTTCCCCTCTATGTATTTGTTTAATTTAATGGTGTCACTCAAAGGTGAATATTGCTGCATTAGTTTGTATTCATTTTGTGTGTATTAGATGTAATGAGTATTTTATTCATTTTACCTCCTTTTGATGTGGGAAAAGATTCATAAATATGTAAAGTAAGTAAATAAAGAAGTAAATAAATAAGCAAAGTAAGCAACAAAAAATACGTGTGTGGACTATACTACTCCTTCAAACAATTATCAATTTAAAAAAGAGAAAGAAATGAAACTCCAGCAGTTTGGACATAACATTAATATCCATTCATAAATGCAATAATTGCTATGCCTTGAGAAGATCTTGTCAGCTTCATGGTCTCAAACAAGATGTAGCATGTAAACTTAAAACATAAAAATAATGTGCTCACTGTCACTGATGTAATTACTAATATTTGTTCTGGCCCTTAAAAAAAAACAGCCATCCTAATACAGTGGTGCCTTGATTTACAAACATCCCTACTTACAACCATTTCGAGTTATGACCAGCTCCAGCCGCAAAATTTTGCTTCTACTTGTGACTGGAGCTTCCACTTATGAACAGAAAAAGGCAGGGGAAAAAGGTGGGAAATTCAGATTTCTAACTGTAGGTGGCGACGAGGCTGCTTCTTTGTAGCTCTTTCACACCAACAGTTAGAGAGTGTAGGTCCGAGGAGGCTTGGGGCTGCCTCACTTCTGGTTCTGAGAGAGTGTGTGCGTGTTTGCAGGGAAGCTTCCGGCTGCCTGGTAAGGTAAGGTGCTGTTTTCTGCTTTTAAAAAACTGTTCTGGGTGTTTTTGCAGCGTGGTTTTGAGCGGGGGGGGGTTATGTTTCTGTGCTGTGATGGGTCTTGGGGGTGGTGGTTGCTTTTGGGGTTTTTCCCTATTTCCAATGGGTCCTGTGTGCTTCCCTTGCTTTTTCCTTTGTTTTCTTTGCATTTCCGATCTGCTCCATTTGTTTTCTGTGCATTTCCAACGGGTCTTGCATGCCTGATTGCTTTTCTCCCCCCCCCCCCTTTGGCCAGAAGGGATTAATCGCATTTCCAATGAGTCTTGCAGTGATTTTTTTGGGAGGGGGGTGATTTTTTTCTTCTGCCGGAATGGATTAATTGCATTTCAGTGCATTCCTATGGGAAATAGTGCTTCGACTTACGACCATTTTGAGTTACACCCATCTTCTGGAACGGATTATGGTCGTAAATTGAGGCGCCACTGTATCAAAGAATTCACATGTAAATGAGGACAAGTATCTTGGTTCCTACAATTTTGCTCCAAGGGTAGATACAACTCTGAAGACGTTCTTGTAGATGAAATTCAGCAACATTCAGGAACATGCCTTAAGTCACACAGTACAACTGATATAGAATCTGAACCCATGAGTAGAGATAACCATGATTAACAGGAGAATCTTATAACGAAAAGCAGATAGTGTAGTACAGAGTTACAGAACTGGATGGAGATGTGGGAGATCCAGGTTTGAGTTCAGTTTTTTATACAATGTACACAGAGTGGAGATGAGACTGGAACACTGCTCTGAATTTTTTATTATAAATTTTTGGTTCTACCTGAGGAACTACTGTTTTATTCTTTGCACTGTCATTAACAACTTCCCTTGTTTTACTGTAATCAACCTTAATGGTCTAAAAATCAAAATAAAGGAAAAACATGTTTAAATAAATTAAGCTAAAATTTCTCTATTTTTTATTTTATCTTAAACATATCCACCGTATTAGTTATGTAGCTCATTCTATTAGAAAAATAACAGACTGCTACAGAAGTTATCTTATACCAAAAGAATAACATGCTTTGCACACACTAAGAGACAATCTGTCTTTCCTCAATGAATCCAGATACATATTAAAATTGGAACTAGGAATAACTGAACTTTCACGAATACTAACACTGTACTGCCATCTAGTGGCAGCAAATTAAGTGGTGCAAATGTACAGTATAAGTATTTAATCCACTAATAAAAACAATGCCCATGTAAGAAAAACTAGTATTAGATCTTTTTTACACATTCAGCACCAGAGTACACATTCATACCATTCTGCCTTTGAATGTGAACTTTCATCCTGAAATGCAAGACATGTTACTTTTTGACAACCAAATACTATTTTTGCATATGGACTGGCCAGCTGATTCAATGGTTTGATTAACAAGAGTTATTTGCTTTACCATGTCACTACTGTATAAAAATTATAAGGACGGAGTTTTGAGGGACACTTGATATAAACTAACACAGATTCTATAGAATCCTTATCAGTGTCTTCTTTCCCCAAATAACATACATATGTAGAAAAAATATGGTTCAAAAGCATGGTTGGCCATGAATGTCCTGTGTTTAAAATAGATCTCTGCAAACCATTCTGAAATTACAGAACACATCAGTGTTCAAAGACTCAGCCATAAAATCACAAGTTTCTTCCTTCATGGCAATAGTATAACACAAAAACATGTATCAAATGTCACAGTTCATGGATTCACGTGATTTTTACATCATTCCTAAACCATTATCAAATCACAGGCCACATTTGTGTCCAAATAATGTCCAAATAATGAACCAGAGAAGTCCTAGATCTTGTACTTTACCATGTCACTATTGCCCAAGAGGCAGATCCTCAGAGATCTTACGCATTTCCCCCTATCTTCTGCCAAAATCCATACTAAAATTAAATAATACATGGGTATTGAAGGGCCACAAACATTTTAGAGCTATACTTCATCATGCTACTATGGCACAAAAGCATGGATTCAAAGCAAGAATCATCATAACCTTTTCAATTCTTTCTTAGTCTACACTCATAAAGTGGAGTAAGGTACCAAGCTAGAAAACAACCACTTTATTTTGTTAACAAAATGGAGGAGGGACTAGGTCAACTAAGACTTTTTTTGGGGGGGGGGGGTGCCTGCCTCATGCCTGACAATTGGCCTTTCTGAAGAGAAAGTGAAGCACATATCATCTTGCAGAAAACAAAAACCACGCTGAGGAAAGATCTTTATCCAATTGTTTATTCTCATAGAAGAAATGGCAAGGGATGCATGAAAGATACAGTCTTGTCCGCAGCTCCATTTAAAAAAAGGTTGATGCAAATACAGGTTCACTTAAGTACGTGACAGAGTCTTGTTCTTGCCCAAAAGCACCTGGTTGGCCACATTTTTTAAGGGTAATGCAGCGTGGCTGGTGAAAACCAGTGAGCTGCAATGGGTCCAGTTTTCCCTCCTGCCAAACCCAGAAGGCCAAGGAGGGGGGGGAACCTGCTCCTCCACCCTGTTCCCCAAATGGCGGGGGGGAGAGTTGGGGTTTGGGAGCGCAGAACCCGCTTACCCTCTTGAGTCCCTCGCTTTGGGGCTTTGGAAATAATATTGTGCAGAACAAGAGAAGCCCTACAAAAATATAGGAGGGGACACTGCCAAACCTGCCCTCTTCACCTGCAACGGGTCAGAGCAATGCTTCTAAACCACCGTATTTATAAACGGTGCAGGCAACTGGGCCAATTAAAGAAACACAACTATTCCTCCCCCCCCCCCCCCGTGCCATGTGCATATGTAGCCCATTGCAAAGAGCACTCTCGATACATCCACGGGAAGGACCCGCGGCAGGGCCACAAACTGCCCGCCCTCCTTCAGAGCACCCCCTCCCCTCCCCTCCCGCCAACCTGGCAGCCCCGCCCCCGTTACCTTGACGATCCCCGTCATCTTGGCCCGCAAGACGCCAAATTCCTGCGGCGCCGTTTCCGGATAGAGCTGTTCGCGCAGCAGCTCCTCCGTGATCTCCGCGTTGCCATAGTAGGTGGCTTGGGCGATGCCATTCAGGAGCCCAAGCAAAGGCTTGCCGGTTTCGGGCGGAGGATGCTCCCCGGTAGCGGCCATCTTAGTTAGGAACCCTAGGCCGCGGCCCCGGAAAAGGGCCCGGACGAGAAGCGAGCGCGGACAAACTTCGCAGCCCGGACTTGGAACCGCGGTTCTCCTTGGCTCCTTATCGCCCCCTCTGGGCGACCGCTGTGAACATGCCTGGACGACGCCCTAGGCCGCCGCCTTGGGTCTCCCGGGCTAGGAGAGCGCCTGCAACTGAACACCGGAAGCAGGAGGGGCGTTTTTTTCTGCATTGGAGTCACGTTGTGAAGGCAGCCGGGCTCCTGGGACCCGAAGGGGGTTTTCAGGAGCAGACTGCGGGAAGAGATAAAACCCGCGGCTGGAACAGTAAGGTTTGCGTGCAAGTGTCTGGGGCAGGATTTGAAAGTGACCTGAAGAAAAGCTGACGTGGTTTACTGTGATAGTTCATTATCACTGCGTCCAGCAAAACCCAGTGGATGCTCCCGAGTGACTGTGGCTAACATTGTTTAATATTACGAAACAATCAAGCCTGACAAATTATTAACAACATTGACGCATATAAAAGAATCCAAGTAGTTGCTGAAATAAAAACGTTCGTCCTCTGGAAGCTATTTCGCAGAGAGACTTCACTGTCTATTGAAGATTATAGGGATACGGTTGGATTTTAAAGGGTTTTTTTCCCCCCAGGCATTCGGCTTTTGTTATTATTAAGTACCCCTGGTCTTTTCTCTCATCATTTACGAGTTTCTCACCTCCTCAGACAAAATACCAAAGCCAAGGGTTGTTAAGAGTAAAAGCCCTGGGCCTAAATCTCCCCTGCCTGATTAAGACCAAAAGATGGGACAGACAGCAACAACTTGCTGAAGAAAACTTAATTCATGCCGCCTCAAATCAGGAGAGGCAGACCTCTAGGTATGTGTGCCTATGTGCTCTTTAAAAGTTTAAAACCATATACTCTATACAGTATATGGCAGATGGAACACACAAGTGACTACATTGAATTTAGCCAAAAGGTTGAGAAACAATGGTTTTAAGCTATAACTTCTTTTTGATTCTTTTTTTCTTCTGTTTTAGTATTGCTACTACCTTACAAATGTTTAATATCTTTTACTGGTCATGGACTGTAATAAAATAAACTAAAAGGAGTGACCAAAATAGAGTGCAGAATAATATATATCAGAGCTTCGGTGCCATGATCTCTGCTGTTTTTGATAAAAGACTTACATAGAACTATTAAGCATCTTAATGACCTTCATGTACAGATATGGATACAATTATTCTGCAGGAATTTGGAATGGTTTCTTTAATTTCATCATCATCATTATTATGGTCACAGACCAGCAAGATTATATTAAAAAAAACACAGAAAAAATTTATGTAGTATATAAAACCGTTTATCAGGGTGATTGCAACATTTCCTCTTTTGTTCCCATAGCAATCAACAAAAATTTTGACACCCTGTCAGTATTATAAGTGGACACACCCTCTAAGCATTTAAGAAATGCACTAGAAGAAAAAAAAAGTAAAAATCAAACTCAACAATTTAAAATAGCAAGAACCTGCATTATCCTTCCATTTTGGCATCACTGTGGTTTATTATTTTAAATACAGTGCAATGAGCCCTAGGGCAAGCTACATAATTCCAGAACATACTCAGCAAAAGGGAGTAACAAATCCAGCTATGCAGTTCCAACATCATTATTTTATACCTATAGAGGGTCATAACAGGTTGTAATTTACTTTATGGCACATTATTATTATAGTGGAACACATGTTTTCCCAAATTGGGCAAACAGCAGCCTGTAGGGTGATCATGTGACACATTTTGCACACTTAGAAAGTGCCATGTCAATAATAATTATTTTTTATTCCTTTTTTCATGTTTCCTTAATACAGATATTCAAAATAATGTGTTTGATATGTTATGGTTTTGTCTGTGCTTCCTTATTAATACAGTATTTTCGACCATGCCTTGTGTTGCCTGGCCACACCCTCATGACTGCATCATTTTTATTGCTCATCTACACGGCTTAAAATTTCCACATGTCCCTATTTTCCCTGTGCAAATGTGGATGAGTGAAAACCTTTATTTTGTGAAGGAATGGCTCCATTGCATCCCTGGGGCCTAGTTTTCCACACCAGGTAGTGAGCCTGGCTGCTGAAAGTGATACTTCACAAGAATCACACAGGCTGCAATCACTCTTGGCAGGGGCAGAAGGAAGGAGAAGCCTTGGTCTGCAGCTTAGTATGCACACAAGTGGGGCACATTTCAAAAGTTGTGACATGTCATAGAAATCCTCTCCCTACCGATCACCTTGTATGGATGTCAAAGATGCACAGTAAATAAAGTTTCCGGGGGTGGAATTGTTTATTTATTTATTTTATTTATATCCCGCCTATCTGGTCGGTTAAGAAATATGGTGAAAAATATGTTTGAAATATGGTGCTGGAGGAGAGCTTTACAGATACCATAGACAGGCAGAAAGAAAAACAAGTGAGTCCTAGACCAAATCAAGTCCTAACTGTTTCTGGAGGCAAAAATGATGAAACTGAGGCTGTCCTTCTTTGAGCACATCATGAGAAAGCAGGATTCTCTGGAATAGACAATAATGCTGGGAAAGGTTGGAGGCGGCAGGAAAAGAGGAAGACCAGGTATCAGATGGATTGACTCTCTGAAGGAACCACAGGCTTGAGTTTACAAGAGCTGAGCAGGGCGGTTGAGGACAGGACATTTAGGAGATTGCTCCTTCATAAGGTCATTAGTTGGAAGTGACTTGGCAGCACAACAACAAATTGTTCTTTGCATCCTGTTTTTTTGTGAGCCCTGTTTTCTCTACGTTAGTGAGTGGTCACCCTGCACATAATCCTTCAATATACAAACATTTGCCATATCCCTGCTCTTGACAAAAGAGCGTTAAATGCCTGGTTATGATTTTCCTATTCTGTTTTTTCTGTAATAAGATTTCTTGATCTATAAAATATTAAATGAGTGGCATCTCAAAGTGAGTGCAACTTAAGGTTCTGCCAAACCCGTAAAAATAAAATTGAAATTACATTAATTACATAATTGAGGGCTATGTCTCATCACCTACCAACCCTGGGGCACATTTCAACACTTTCATATTAAAATAATTACTGCTTAGCAATTTAAATGTTAATCACTGAGAGTCTCATCACAACTTTTATGCTGTTTCTGGTAACATGCGAACTCTTGTTCTTTTCTATGAAATTTACAGTAGTTAAGATTTCAAGGAATAGGCCTTTTTCCCTTTAGTTTTAAAATCAGCAATTAATTATGTGCCTAAGAGGGATTAAATTGTTAATATCTATATATCTATATTATTATTTATTTATTTGTTCGATTTATATCCCGCCCATCTGGTATATTCTACCACTCTGGGCGGCTTACAGAATATCAAAAACAATTAAAAAACATAAAAACATTAGCATACAGCAATATATAAAAAGATTCCATCAGTTAACATTTGTGTACAGAAAATATGTATTTTCTATATCTAAATTTGCTGGCATAACATGTAATGTATTCTCGAAAGCTTTCACGGCCGGATCTGATGGTTGTTGTAGGTTTTTTGGGCTGTTTGGCTGTGTTCTGAAGGTTGTTCTTCCTAATGTTTCGCCAGTCTCTGTGACCGGCCTCTCCAGAGAACAGGAGTCTGGGTGCACAGACGGAGTTCTGACTCCTTCAGAACACAGCCAAGGACCCCAAAAAACCCCACAACAACCATAATACGTAATATTTGTCTTCTTGGCAAATAAAGAATTCTGGGGCCTTACAATTCTATAATTATATGCTTATTTAACTTTTTACGTAAATGAATATGTTCATTTAAACTTGTGAATTTTTTAAAAAACTAAGTGACATTCCATTATATTTCTTGGCATTAAAAGTTTCCCAGGAGATGCTGACAAACTGCACAGTTTCAAAAAATGTTTAGAAGCAACTTGCAATTGTATTTTCTTTAGCATAAATCATGTTGCTCTTCCTGCACATATGGGTCGAAATCCTCTTTACACACCTTTCTGAAAATTAAAAATTACTGATTCTAAGCCTCCCCCCCCCTGCCCCTACCTTTGCAGGTCCCCAGGTTATCAGCTTCTCTAAGATCATAGCTGATGTGTTTTCTCCTTAGCATTGTGTTAATGCTCCAGATCAGCAAACTGCTAAAACTTCAGCCTTTATAGAGATGGTTCGGCTTGTTCATGATCCATTATGCAAAGGCATTTGGTTAGCAGCATTTGGCTGCTACTTACTAGCCTCTTAATTCCTATGGAAGCATTAAGTGTATACAGTACTGTACTTAGTTTTTCAAACATAGCTTCTCCATTTTGGCTTTTTTTTTGTTAAATAAATTATGACATGGTGTAATATGTCATGTGTTGTTCATCTGAACTTGTATTTACCTAATTTTAAGACCTGCTAAGGACCAGATGATTTTTATTGTGTCCTGATAAGTAAAACTATAACATTCAAATAAGGTGCACTTTTTTTCCACATGATTCTGTGCTGTACATTAACAATTTGTACCTTTTGATTTGAAAATTTAAGGTGTATTTAGATGTTATTTAGAGCTGCATAGTAAGATTAAATTTGCATACAAGGGGTCCAAAATATTAAAGTGATCTGGTGCAAGGCTTGTTCATCAATTTTATTTATTTAACATTTTATTTAAAACTATTTTCACTCATATTTCTCCTTCAAAAGAAACCAAAGTGGCTTATACCAGCAAAAGAAAATATTTAAACCTGGTGGACATGCGAAAAGGTCAAAAATTATTGGACACAGGTATGGGACTTAGCAAAAGAAATTACCCAGCAGAAATTAGATATAAAACCTGAAATAGCATTACTGAATGTCATATCAGGAATTAATGATAATAAATTTAAGCATTGTCTTATGTATATACTCACAGCAGCCAGATTACTCTGGGCGCAAAAATGGAAAACCGAAGAGGTTCCAAAGATAGAAGAGCTGTTAAATAAGTTATGGGACACAGCAGAACTGGACACTTTCAGAAGCCTTACGGGAACAACCAAGAGACTATGTAAAACAAAGCTGGGAACTAATATATTCTTGGGCCCAGAAGAAGACAGGAGTGTAGGGCAAAGTTTATGTTGTATGTATATGTACTCAGTATATACTGGAAATGAAATTGGGGGAGCAGAGGGGTTAACGAGGCTGGAGTCTCTGACTCCAAAGCGGGGAGGGGTTAGTTTAATTTGAGGGGTTAGTTAGTTTTTTTTTCTTTTTCCCTTGTTTTTTTCCTTTCTGTGAAAATAAAAATTAAAAAATTTAAAAAAGAAAATATTTAAACCTAAAAACAGTTACACATACTGAACAGGATCAAATAAATACACTAAATAAACAGTAAACAAAAGCAACAACAAAAACACATTCAAGGCAGTAAGAGACAACAATCTATTTAAAACCCCACTCAGTCAGCCAGTCATTAAGGGAAAGCTTGCCTGAAGAGAAGGGCCTTTGTTTGCTTGCAGAAGGACAACAAAGATGGGGCTAGTCTGGCCTCCTGTGGGAGGGAGTTCCAGAGTCTGGTAACAACAACAGAGGTCCTCTCCCGTGTTCCCACTAAATACACCTCTGAAGATGCTGAGACTGAAAGGCCCTTGAAAGAGAGACACAGTCCTTGAGACATGCTTGGACCCAAGCTGTTTAGGGCTTTGTAGGTTAGAACCAGCACTTTGAATTATGCCCCCAAATGGATTGGCAGCCAGTGAAGCTGATGTAACTGGTCTGGTGGTAGTAATGTTATCTCTGTGACTATCTGCTTATACTTTCTTAAGTTATCTTGTGCATGAATCAAATGCGTTTACATTTTCACTTTGTGTGTAAGATTCTGTTAACTAAAAACGTAGTATGTATTAACAACTTTGCAATCGTGACCCATCAAAAAAGTGCAAAAATATGAAACAGTGAGAGAATGCACTGGAAATGTATTCCATCTGTACCTGAAAGGGTTGCTTGAATACTTCAAGGATTAATCTTAAACTTCCTCTGGAGTCACTTATGAAAGCTTATTTGGAAGTTCCTGATTCCAGTGAAGCTACTCTCAAGCAAATGAGCATATAAGTGCTGTCAAAAAAGTTGAATTTGATTTGTGTCGTGCAGCTTGCTACTATTTGCAGTGTTCAAGCTTAAGAACTTGGATGAGAATCTCATTCAATTACACAGTTGTGAAAAGGCACTGACGGAAGCACCGCTCTTTCTCTGTCATGTACCCAGCGATGCCCCGGTTTCACAACTGATCATACAAATGATAGTACAATGGGCAGTGAACAAAACACAGTACTAAAACCACATGTGGTTTTGCATGGCAAAATCCAACAGGAATTTGTTTTTTTATTTTGCAGCTGCTTCATATGCCTGACTGTGGCAATTTATTACAATATTTTTTAATTAATTCTTTGTCTGTGTGTTCCTGACTCATTCATTCATGCGAAGGTAAGCATTTATAGGCAGAAGTCAGTAAGGTTAACTTCTATTTACGAGTTTTGTAGGTTGCCTATTTATTAATGTTCCCTTTCCGTTTTTTCCCATTTAAAAAATCAGTAAGGAAGGGATTGATGAAATAATTGCACAATGTTTTTTAATTAATAGCACTTAACTCTTTTCCTTTGAAAACACTTTATACCCTCTAGGCGTCTAGTGCTACTAATCATCCTCCGCTGTACAATTATGGTGGGCTCCCGCGTCTCGTGATACTGACCAAAACAGGTGGGAAGGAGAGGACAACACATTGTGGTACCTTAAAGACTAACGGATCTAGTTCCGTGCGATCTTTCTTGGATCAAAAGCCATTAAACCCCCAGACCCATATACTGAAAAGTAGATCTCTGCTCCTTTGGTGTCCCGTCATGATCCTTCTTCATAATAATAACTTTCCAATAATAATAACTGCCCTCGAAGCAGGGATCTGTTTTCTCATAAGAAGTATTGTGTACCTGAATGGCGCAGTTTAGATAATATTTATTCGCCTAAAACATTTATATCGTTTTTTCCCGTACAACGTAAATTGGATGATAGTCTCAGAAACCATCCTTCAATAAAAATGCAAATACTGTAATCCCAAATAGACATCTATCGCAGTACCATAAAATAACACAACCAAGCGAAGAGACCAACAAAGTCCTCACCAAACTTACCAACCATCTGTACAATAAACGTATACAGTACTGTACAGTATATGATTCGAGTTAGAATTCCGGGCAGGTTAGAGTTAAATAGGTTTAGCTGACTAACTCATTTGCCAGTTGGTCTTCGTCGCCGGTGTTACCTGACGCCTTCGAAACTTCGGCCTTGTACACCATTCCTTTTTCCGCCCAAGGGAATTCCGCCCCCTACCGCCGTTCTTCCTCGCACACAGCGCGCGCAGAGGCGAATCGTTTTTCGTTACACAGCAAAGGCACCTGCGCTAGACAGCCCTTTCTGGGACGTCATTCTCGCCGCCACCGTGAGCGGCTGCCGAAGGGTCCTTTCTTCTCCGGGCGATCTCGGCGCATTCTGGAAGCTTCTTGTGGGGCGCGAAGCGTTATCCGGGGCTGAGACGAGGGAAGAGAATCCGTTTCCATCGAGAGCGCCAAGAGGGTGGCCGAGTGCCGTTATGCCGGAGAACGCGAGCACGAAGGGGGCGTTTATGAATGCGGCCGCGGGGAACCGGAACTCCGGCGGTGGGAACCGTGGCTCCTACCAGGATCGGGACAAGCCTACCCAGATCCGCTTCAGCAACATCTCTGCAGGCAAAGGTAACGGCCCCGCCCTTGCCTGGCCGCCCCTTCCCGTTGCTTCTAGGGAGGAAAAAAAAAAAAAGAGAGAGAGGCGAACGGTGCGGGCCGAGGCTGCCCCGCTAGCCAGGCGCCGCTAAGTACGCTTCGGGTCCAGAAGACGCACAAAGGGGCCGCCGCCGCCGCCCTGGCATTACGTCCTGCATCGGGAAGGGCGAAGGGTGGGGTGGGGTCGGTCGCCCGTGATGGAAGTCAGGGCAAGATGTCCAGAGGGAGAGAAAGGGGAAAAATATAGATTTCATTCATATCCTTCGCTTGAGCTTCATAGCACTTCTCCATTAACCTAGGCGAGTTCCTGTGAAAGACTTTCCATGAAATCAGTGCATCTGCAGAGGACTACATTCAGTAGGAACATTTTGGAAATGTATCAGGCAAAACAAAGAGAACAAAAACGGAAGGGAAAGACAGAAACGTCGTGGCAGGCTAAAAGCTAACTACTGCATTTTAACGTTAACTTTCATAGACTAAAACAGCAGCCTTTAAAGTGGCACAACATTTTTGTCTCTCTTTTGTCTGCTGTACCTGTGCAGGCTAATAGAGCTTACTCTTTCAAAAACGACGTGTTGGAGAGAACTGCCCGTTGGTTTATGATATTACTATAGTGTGCCAATTGTGTAGAAGATAAATAAATTCTATGCTAGTGATTTTGAAGATTATATAGTATTTCCTAATACTAATACAGGCAGGACAATAAAAGCCCTGTTTCTTTAGACTCAGATGCCTAGCATCTTTGCTTTTCCGCAGTGGCTAGCCGCTAGACAGATACCTATGGAAGCCTAGAGGCAGGAAGTGAGTGCAGTAGCATCATCCCATTTATTTTGCCCATCAGTGGGTATACAGTGCCATTATTTTACTTATCATCTTGGAACCACCATTTAAGACATTGCACTTCGAGCTATGAAATTTGTCCTATCTTTTAAACTGATATCAGTTGATGGGCCATTACTGCATCTTTCAGTAGTGAATTTCTCAGTTTAATTATTATTGTGTGCGGAGAATTACTGGTTTGCCACTATACAAGCTACATTGGATGAGCATGAGTTTTCGTATTTTGAAACAATAAACAATTTTTGCTCTGTATGCTTTTTTATTCCATGCGTAATTTTACACAGTTCTGTCACCTTCTTCATTTATTTTCCTGTTCTAAATCAATATAGTGGTCCAAATTATCCTGCAGTTGCCTCATCACCACAATTGCCTTATTCCGCTATAAAATATATTTTTTCTGGGCACATCATGTGATGTATGATTTGAAATACAGTGGGGTCTCTACTTAAGAACTTAATCCGTATTGGAAGGTGGTTCTCAAGTTGAAAAGTTCTTATGTTGAATCTGCATTTCCCATAGGAATGCATTGAAAACCATTTAATCCGTATCTGCTCTTTTCCGTCCATAGAAACTACAGTGGAACCTCTACTTAAGAACTTAATCCATTTTGGAACGGTGTTCTTAAGTTGAAACGTTCTTAAGTTGAAGCAAAATTTCCCATAGGAATGGACTGAAAACCAATTAATCCGTTCTGGCTGTTTTTTTGTTATGTAGAGGTGTGTTCGTACATTGAAGCATTAGTTCCCATAGGAACTAATGCAAAGCTGGTTAATACATACTCTACCACTAGGGGGAGAATTTTTTTTAACCTAAGATGACCTAAGGTTAAAAAAGGAGCAGGAAAGGTTTTTTTTTTTCCTGTTCTTATCTTGGATTTCTGTTCTCAAGTAGAAGCAAAATTTAGCAAATGGAGCTGTTCTTAAGTTGGATTGTTCTTAAGTAGAGACGTTCTTAAGTAGAGACCCCACTGTAAGTGTTGCCTTTTATGGAAGGTAGTCATAAATTTGATGTCTCGTTGAATAAAATACAGTACTGCTTTTGCCTTGCTGTTACATTTTTGGTTGGAGGAGTATCTTGAACATCCGAATAATATTATTGTCATGCAGCTTAAAGTCTGCTATGTGCGACATAGCTTTATATAAGTACTTTTCCTTTTTTATTGTTTTTCCCAAATTGAGGCTCAAATTTATGCCTGCAGAAAGAAAGTACATACAGAATGAATAAATCAGTTTGTTAACCAATGTGTATTTTCCGGTTGTGAAAAAGCAGTTTTAAGAAAATATTTGAGAGTAATACACTAATTGTTGGTGTATATCTTAATTTTAGCTGTTGCAGATGCTGTTAGAACAAGCCTTGGACCAAAGGGAATGGATAAAATGGTAAGTCTTGAAGCTCTGTAGTATATAATAGTTTGACCAAAGTCCATTTAATTATACCTATCAGTGGAAGCATGTTGTTGTTAATCTCAGTAGTGAATTGCCATTAGGTAGAGTAAGTGAAGGCATGTGACATCCCAATAATACTGTTGTCATGTAGTTTAGAGTGTTATGCGCTCTATAGTTTTGTATCACATTTCTCCCCCTCAATAAAGATTCAATTTTTTGCATGCAGAAAAGAAGTGTAACCTGGTTTTTCATTTGGATTCTAGCCAATGTATAGATGATTTAAAATCGCTGTTAGTTCTGAACAGAGTGAGTAAAAATCAATGATTAAAAAATCAATTTATTTAAATAACAGTTTAAATTAAAAATGATTTTTTGGTTTCAATTGTCAAAAATCTGTTTTTTAAAAATTTAAATTGCGATTTAAATTAATATGATTTAAATCAAATTCATTCTGTATCCAAACCCATCCTGTTAACAGCTGGGAAGCTGCTGAATTTGTTGAAGCATCCTTAGTAGCCAAGAAAAGGCTTAGTGGTAGAATATAATTCTGTGCTGGGAGTCTTGAATGTCTTCATTAGAAATAACTACCTAGGAATATGTAGGAGCTTCATTTTTTTTGTACTCTCCCAGCAAAAGGAGTCAAGTATATTCACAAGGTATTTTAAAGACGCAAAGGTAGTTTAAAAATTGCAGTACTGAAAAGCTGTTAAGTACCTACAGAGTGCAATAGATGAACCCATTGAACAATAACTAAATAAAATATTTTGAAATAACTTGAAAGTACTGTATATTAAAAGATGATAAAAAATAAGCAGCTGAAAGAAGGAAGACATCCTTCTGACCATAGATGGGCAAATTGTGGCCTGTGATCTTCTCCAAGTTGGAAACAAATTTCAGGTGGCAGGAAAAGAAAGTCCAAATAAAATACAGGCCTATATCTGTGGAAAAGGGGACGAGATGGCAGCCTAGATGACTCTCAAAAGAAGTGCAAATGAATGATGTGCTTTCATAATTCCCCCCCCCCCAACACACACACATATGCTGTGGGAAATACTGGCATACCCTTGGCAAATGTAACTGCCAGGTGAAGTGAGAAGCAGCCTTCAGCTGTGGTGTCAAAAATGAAGGGAAGGCTGCTAAAGCATTGGACTAAAATGGGAATACTATCCTAGTATAATGAGCCAGTTTTAGTCTGCAGATTTCTGGAATGCAGTATAAACCAGCATTGTTGGTTGTATTTGATTTGTAGATTTTTTTTTCCTGTTTTGAATTGATGTCCAAAAATCTTTGGTTGTGCTTTTCCAGATCCAGGATGGCAAAGGAGATGTAACAATCACAAATGATGGCGCCACCATTCTGAAGCAGATGCAAGTTCTTCACCCTGCAGCCAAAATGGCAAGTAATACTGAATTTCAAATTTCATCTATGGGCCAGAGATGCTGCCAAATTATACATTATTGTTGACTTTATTAGCCATCTCTCATGGGAAATGACTGGGTCAATTTAAACTTGAGATTGTATCCTGTTATCTGTGGTTTTCCTACTTTTGAGGGAATCTGAATGAAATACATCTGTGTGACTGATTTCTAACTTCTTGTCATCCATAGTTGGTGGAGTTATCCAAAGCACAAGATATTGAAGCAGGAGATGGCACTACTTCTGTTGTAGTTATTGCAGGTGCTCTCCTGGATGCCTGCTCCAGACTTCTTCAAAAAGGTACAGATAACACTTTGGGTTTAATCTGTTTATTAATCATTTGTGTATACATGTACTGTTTGTTAAAAAAATTAAAATTAACTTGCTTTAAACTGAGAAAATAGACAGAACCGTTATTATGACTGTTGTTTTAATTATCTTACTTTGGCAAAAGAAGTATCTCTTTCCGGTCAACCAATCAATGCCAGTTTTGTTTAGGTGAAGCCTGGTTCATTCTTTTTCTCCTTGAGACAAATGAAAACATTGATAGGTTAATAGATTTTATTGTGTGGGTGTTTGTTTGCAAGACTTGGTAAGTGTATACTACCTTTGTCTACAGCCCCATTCTTTAGTTTACTAGGCCTCCCGAGTCATGGTTTGTTAGTCCACTATACCACACTACATATCATGCTTAGGTATACTTTTATATGCTATTTATCCTGTAACAGTTTGTCTCTGTGATAGATCTATCAATGATGGGCTGGAAGGGTGGCATGAGCGTTATGCATGGGGGTGTGATAATGGTTTATGTGCATGTATGGACACCCAGACTGAACATACTTAAAACTAGTTGAGTTGCTGATCATTTTGTTTGAAGATAATGGCTGGAATTATATTGTATATTTCTAGTGCCATAAAGGGAATGTCATGTGTCACAACTTACAAGGGCAAATTGCTGCAGATTAAGAAGTCTGAGTAAGCATTTCCTATTGCACACTGCTGTAGGAAATGTCTACACCAATCTGTTGTTTGGAGTTACATTGCAGGTGTTGTGGCAGTGGATATAAGTAATACAATTCCAACCAGTATTTAATTCATATAAAGTGCAAGGGCAATAAATGGAGAAGGATTATGTAAATGAACAATGTTAAAATATAATTACATTTTCACCCGAAAACAGTTTTTCAGATAATTTAAAATTTATGTACTGCTTGTTGATTCAATAATTTTTTTTCTTAAATTACAACTAGGAATTCACCCCACCATAATCTCCGAGTCATTCCAGAAAGCACTGGAGAAAGGTGTGGAAATCCTAAACAGTATGGGACAGCCAGTTGAATTGAGTGACAGAGAAACCTTGCTTAACAGTGCAACTACAGCATTGAATTCAAAGGTACAGTGGGGCCTCGACTTACGAATGTCCCTACTTATGAAATTTTCGAGTTATGAAAAGCTCCGGCCACAAAATTTTGCTTTTACTTGTGGCCGGAGCTTCGACCTACGAAAGAAAAAAAGGCAGGGGAAAAGTGTGGGAAATTTAAATTTACTAATCAACACTGGTTACTTTCAACACCGCCCCGACTGCTGAGCTGGGTCGTGTTCTAAGTACAAATTATATGTATCATTATTGGCTAATAAGTTACCGAAGTAGCACCTGCCTTCTTTAATGTTGGGAGAATGCCGCAGACGCCTGATGTGCAGAAAGTTTAAGACTGGCCCAAGAAATTTTAATATGTCTTTGGAGTTTTTCTCACAATTGCCTTGGAAGAGGTGAGCAGTTCCTTTTGGATGCTCATGTTACCTCAATTTAATGTCAAGATTGCCTTTAAAAGTAGTAGTTTAAGCACATTTTGTGGCAAGCTGTACCTGTCACATTCTTTTTACTTCTGCTTACTCTTTGCAGAATTGCTTGTGATAAATGAACTCTTTTTCTTTGTATTTGGTAACTTTGTCACAGAAATAAGAAATTCAGAGAAGTTATTCATTCTGTTCTTCACTGGACATCTTTATGGTGGCAAGAAGACTTATATGGAATTATATGGAAGAATTATGGCTTCAAAATTAGTTCCATATAGAAAGTGTTACTTTACTTCAGATGAGGTCATGTAACTTAAGATGTGTTGTAGCCAAGTTAGACAATTCCGTAAATGGGTGCTGCTGGTGCACAAGCTCTAACTGTGCAAATGCTCTCCTAGCCACCACCAAAACCTGAACATCCAGGCTCAGGGATGAATTCAGGAGTACACCCAA
Organism: Pogona vitticeps; assembly: GCF_051106095.1. Classification (NCBI taxonomy): domain Eukaryota; kingdom Metazoa; phylum Chordata; class Lepidosauria; order Squamata; family Agamidae; genus Pogona; species Pogona vitticeps. Next base: position 160,790,332 of record NC_135783.1, read on the forward strand.
GTTATGTACCTGAGTTTTCAGGGGTTATGTAACCATAGCTAATACATAATGAAGCACCTCTGTCTTGACAGGGTTAAGCTTCAGTTTGTTTGCCCTCATCCAGTTAGTTGAAGATATTAAGCACTGGTTTAGTGCCAAGGCAGTTTTCCTGGAACTGGATGGAAAGGAGAGCCAGAGTTAGGGCATCTGTATACTGATGACACCAGACCTTAACACTCTGTAAACAGCCTTAAATAGTGTAGTGGACAGAACAGAATTCTGAGGCAAATGGCCAGGATGTCAAACAAGAGTTGTCCAGCATCATCCTCAGCATTCACCCATCCAGGAAGTACTCGAACCACTGCAAAGTCTCAGTGCTGCAACCCAGAAGGATTCCATGGTGAAATTGAATTTAAAGCTGCTGAAAGGTCCAGCAGAACCACCAGGGACACCTACTCTCTGTCCAGTTCCTGGCATAGGTTGTCCAACAAGGTGACCAAAGCTGTCTCGGTTCCATAATCGGGTCTGAAGCCAGACTGTAGTGGATCTATATAATCTATTTCATGTAGCAACCTATGGAGTTGGGAGGCCACCACATGGTCCAGCACCTTGCCTAAAAATGGTCCAGCAACACAACTGCCCAAGGGTCTCATTCACATATTTTATTGTTGTTGTTGTTTAGTTGTTAAGTCGTGTCCAACTTGTTCATGACCCCATGGACCAGAGCACACCAGGCCCTCCTGTCTTCCACTGTCTCCTGGAGTTTGGTCAAATTCATGTCGGTAGCTTCAATGACACTGTTCAACTATTTCATCCTCTGTCGTCTCCTTCTCCTCTTGCCTTCACACTTTCCCAACATCAGGGTCTTTTCCAGGGAGTCTTCTCATGAGATGGCCAAAGTATTGGAGCCCCAGCTTCAGGATCTGTCCTTCCAGTGAGCACTCTGGGTTGATTTCCTTAAGAATGTATAGGTTTGGTCTCCTTGCACTCCAGGGAAGAGTCTCCTCCAGCACCACATTTCAAAAGCATAAATTCTTTGATGGTCAGTCTTCTTTATGGTCCAGCTCTCACTTCCATACATCGCTACTAGAAAAACCATAGCTTTAACTATGTGGACCTTTGTCGGCAAGGTGATGTCTCTGCTTTTTACGATGTTGTCTAGGTTTGTCATCGTTTTCCTCCCAAGAAGCAGGTGTCTTTTAATTTTGTGGCTGCTGTCACCATCTGCAGTGATCAGTGAGCCCAAGACAGTAAAATCTGTCACTGTCTCCATATCTTCCCCTTCTGTTTGCCATGAGGTGATGGGACCAGTGGCCATGATCTTAGTTTTTTTAATGTTGAGCTTCAGACTATTTTTGTGCTGTCCGCTTTCACCCTCATTAAGAGGTTCTGGAATTCCTCCTCACTTTCTGCCATCAGAGTGGTATCATCTACATATCGGAGGTTGTTGATATTTCTTCCGGCAATCTTAATTCCGGTTTGGGATTCTTCCAATCCAGCCTTTCACATGATGTATTTTGCATATAAGCTAAATAAGCAGGGAGACAATATACAGCCTTCTCATACCCCTTTCCCAATTTTGAACCAATCATGTCCAGTTCCATATCCAGCTTCCTGTCCCACATAAAGATTTCTCAGGAGGTAGATAAGGTGGTCAAACACTCCCATTTCTTTAAGGACTTGTCATAGTTTGCTGTGGTCCACTCTTGTACGTAGTCAATGAAGCAGAAGTAGATGTTTTTCTAGAACTCTCTCTCCTAATCCAGTGCATTTTGGCAATTTGGTCTCTAGTTCCTCTGCACCTTTGAAATCCAGCTTGTACTTCTGGAAGAGTACTCGGTCCACATACTGTTGAAGCCTGCCTTGGAGGATTTTGAGCATAACCTTGCTAGCGTGTGAAATGAGTGCAGTTGTACTGTAGTTGGAGCATTCTTTGGCACTGCCCTTCTTTGGGATTGGAATGTAGACTGATCTTTTCCAATCCTCTGGCCACTGCTGAGTTTTCCAAACTTGCTGTCAGATTGAGTGTGGCACCTTAATAGCGTCATCTTTTAAGACTTTAAATAGTTCAACTGGAACGCCATCGCCTCCACTGGCTTTGATGTTACCCATCCTTTCTCAGGCCGTCTTGACTTCAGTCTCCAGGATGTCTGGCTCAAGGTCAGCAGCCATACTATCTGGGTTGTCCGGGACATCCAGATCTTTCTGGTATAATTCCTCATCTCTTCTTGATGTCTTCTGCTTCTGTTAAGTCCCTACCATTTTTGTCCTTTAACATGTCCATCTTTGCACAAAATGTTCCTTTAATATCTCCAATTTTCTTGAACAGCTCTCTGGTTTTTCCTTTTCTATTATTTTTCTCTATTTCTTTGCACTGTTCATTTAAGAAGGCTCTCTTGTCTCTCCTTGCTATTCTTTGGAAGTCAGCATTCCATTTTCTTTAACTTTCCCTATCTCCCTTGCCTTTTGTTTCCCATCTCTTCTCTGCTATTTGTAAGACCTCTTTGGACAGCCGCTTTGCTTTCACTTCCACAGTGTATTCATAAGAGATTTGATTTAGATTACACCTGACTAACACAGTGATTTTTCCTACTTTCTTCAGTTTAAGCTTGAATTTTGCTATAAAAAGCTGATGATCAGAGCCGCAATCAGCTCCAGGTCTTGTTTTTGCTGACTGTATAGAGCTTCTCCATCTTTGGCTGCATAGAATATACTCAATCAGATTTCGGTATTGCCCATCTGGTGATGCCCATGTGTAGACTCGTCTCTTGTGTTGTTGGAAATGAGTGTTTGTGATGACCAGCTTGTTCTCTTGACAACACGATTAGCCTTTGACCTGCTTCGTTTTGAACTCCAAGTCCAAACTTACCTGTTGTTCCTTTTATCTCTTGACTCCCTACTTTAGCATTCCACTCCCCATAATGACAATAACATCTTCCTTTGGTGTCAGTTCTAGAAGGTGTTGTAAGTCTTCATAGAATTGGTCAATTTCAGCCTCTTCAGCATTGGTGGTTGGTGGAATTAACTTTGATTACTGTGATGTTGAAAGTCTGTCTTGGATTCCTGTTGAAATCATTCTGTCATTTTTGAGATTATATCCCAATACAACTTTTCCCACTCTTTTGTTGACTATGAGGACTACTCAATTTCTTCAACAGGATTCTTGCCCACAATAGTAGATATGATAATCGTCTGAATTGAACTTGCCCATTCCCGTCCATTTTAGTTCACTGACGCCCAGGATGCCAATGTTGATTCTTGCCATCTGCTGTTTGACCACATCCAGCTTACCTAGCTTCATAGATCTTACATTCCAGGTTCCTATGCAGTATTTTTCTTTGCATCATCCGACTTTCCTTTCACTTCCAGATGTGTCCGCAGCTGAGCGTCCTTTCAGCTTTGGCCCAACCACTTCATTATCTCTGGAGCTACTTGTACTTGTCATCCGCTCTTCCTCAGTAGCATATTGGACACCTTCCGACCTGAGGACCTCATCTTCCAGCATCATGTCCTTTAGACTTGGAGTTTTCTTGGCAAAGATACTGGAGTGGCTAGCCAGTTCTTGCTCCAGATGGATTGCGTTTAGTCAGAACTCTCTACTATGACCTGTCCGTCTTGGGTGTCCCTTCATAGCATAGCCCATAGCTTCTCTGAATTACTCAAGCCCCTTCGCCACGACAACGCAGCAATCCGTGAAAGAGTTCACACACTTAGCCAGCATAAATTCAAAATGGATCCAATAACCCAGGGCAAGCAGGTGCCAGATTTACATCCACAGGATTTGTATCAATTATGGTAGAGTGGATCTGAGCAAAATGTACACAGCTGGTGCGTAGTTAATTGTGGATCAGTACATCATAGGACCTAGACAACTCAAAGTAACAATATAACTTATCACTCAATACAACTCTTGAGTGACAATTGTGCAGACACAGTGGTGGCAAAGAAGAATGCTTATTTATTTTGTTTGATATGTATTTCACTTTGATGAACTTTTGTTGCAAGTGTGTTTAATTTAGAAAAACTGGTCTAAGTTAAATGTAATTTTCAACTTTATGCAGGTTGTGTCACAGTATTCTAGTCTGCTTTCCCCAATGAGTGTGGATGCAGTGATGAAGGTGATAGATCCTACTACAGCTAATAGTGTGGATCTTAGAGATATCAAAATCGTTAAAAAGCTGGGGTAAGTAGTGATTTTCTGAAAAATTCAGGTTGTGGAAGGATGACATTCTTATGTTCAGTAGCTCACTGAATGTTTATTTCTAGAGGAACAATTGATGACTGTGAATTGGTTGAAGGACTGGTCCTCACACAGAAGGTGCTCAATACTGGTGTAACGAGGGTGGAGAAAGCTAAAATAGGTCTCATTCAGTTTTGCTTGTCAGCTCCCAAAACAGATGTAAGTTGATTTTTCTGTATTTATTCATTGTTATGATATTTTTGTCTTAATAATTAAAGCTTTTAAGAGAATTCAGCTAGGTTATATTAATTTATGTTAGTTTACTAATAATGTGACCAGAGGTTATCTGTTTTTTTGTTACCTGTTTTTGCTTATGGTTACAGTCTAAAGAACATGTACCTGGCAGTAAACCTCATTGACAGCAATACATTTCACTTTTCAGTAGATAGGCATAGGTTTGCCCTTTATGGAGAATTTTTGTGGCTCATTAATGTGTGTTATATTTAGACAGGATGAAAGCATAAAGAGTGACTGATGTAATTTAAAGGATCAAAAATGTGACAGGTGTCTTGCAGTAGCTGACCAAGACTCTTTGCAGGAATCTTAAGAACTTTTACAAACTAGTCAACTTTGAGTGTGGAAAAGGGTCATGGCATAGAAGAAAGTTGCTCTTGACTGCATATTCTTATACAGAGCCAAAGCTCAAAATTCTGTTTTATTGCTTAAGTTCCAGGTTACTGCTTTGAGTGTAGATAGCGTATCCTATAGTTATACAATTATGTTTAGGTAATGAAATGTTTTTCCCCTGTTAGATGGATAACCAGATAGTTGTTTCTGACTACACTCAAATGGACAGAGTTCTGCGTGAAGAAAGAGCATACATTCTGAATCTTGTTAAGCAGATCAAGAAAGCAGGATGCAACGTCCTGCTCATTCAAAAATCTATTCTGCGGTAAGTATCCTGGGATCTCATATTAATTGTGCTAATTAGTAATCAGTTGTACTTAGGTTTTAAATCATTCTTGGGATAGTGAAGTTGAACAGGAAGCTTTGAACTTTTCTGAACCTGATCAGAAATCAGGTCTCATCACAAAAATTAATTGCCATTATAACTCATTTATTGTATTGATTTCAGGGATGCTCTGAGTGATCTAGCACTGCATTTCTTGAACAAAATGAAGATCATGGTGATTAAAGATATTGAAAGAGAAGACATTGAGTTTATATGTAAGGTAAGATGAGATGATGTTAGCTGGTTTTGCTTTATTTAATACTCGCAATTTATTAAATGCTAAATAAATAGGATTTCTTTAGCTGTTGTAAAATTCAAAGACTCAGTGAAGACAGTAAAATAACAAGACTAATAGAGATACTGATACAGCAAAATAAAACATAAATGTAAACAGTCCACTACTGAAATTGGTCATAATGATTTGAAATAGATCTGTCTTGAAGCTAGTGACACGCTTTGTACATAGGCCATAGTATAAATTGGGCTCTAAAAAGTAGCTGTTCTGGTTTTCAAGGGTAGCTTCAGTAAAATCAACCATGATTTGTTTGCGATACATCCATAATGTATGTGTTTGCTCACAATTGTCCTGTTGAATTTAATGGACTTATCCATTTACTTGCTGAACAAATGATTGCAGCTTCAGGGTGTGCAAGGTAAAGGAAATGGAAGAATATTATATATTCGTGAAGGCGAAGAATATTATGTTTTGCCTGACCAGGGCCTCTCTTTGTGTTTTGTTTTTTAAAAAGACAATTGGAACAAAGCCAGTTGCTCATATTGATCAGTTTACTGGTGATATGCTGGGAACTGCTGAACTTGCAGAAGAAGTGAATTTAAATGGATCTGGAAAACTAGTGAAGGTAAGGAGAGCTCATATTTAGCTATATATTATGTTGCCTTGTATAAAAGTCATTAAAACCTCTAAACCTGATTGAACAGAGTAATACCATCCTTAAAAGTCCACCCTTCTCTAATATCAAGAGAATGTAGTAGGACTGTTGGAGGGCTGTAGATTCTAATTTAGGATTGGCCAAGCCATCTGGAATTTTTAGAGGAAAACTGGCCTCTTAAAATGTGCCTGGAAAATAGCCATTTTGAATTGCTGAAGTAATTCTGCTTACCCAGTTCCGGTAAAGAAAGTAATGCTGTATTCCTCATGAACAAAACTTCTAACGCTCCCGGGAGAATACTCCCCAGGTGGACATTACATTAACATAAGCAGACTGATGGCCTTGTATGATCAGTAATTTGATTTTCATATAGTAAAGGACAACAGTCTTCTCAGAAAACGGGTGGCTAGAAGGTATTTAGGCTGCCTGTTCAGACAAAGTTAGGAATTATGAATTAAGTTGAAGAGTGTGCCATCCATGAACAATTGTGTCTCCCCATACAAAGGGGGGGGGGGTAGATTATTATTTCCATCTTCTTGAATTCAGCATAATGTAGTTTCCTTACATATGTTATCTAATTGCCACTAAAGTCTTCTCACCGTGTGGCCAGGGCCGGTGTGATTTGTGATGGGAAGCTGTCTTATTTCAGAATAGGGGAGATTAACACTTGATATGATTTTGCATGTGAAAACCTACTTCTGAGACTTCATGTACTGGCAAGACAGTTTGTGATGAATAGAGATGTGATCAGCAGAGAACTGCCAGAAACCTACAGGCTTTGCTGCATCTCATCTCCTGTCCAAAGATAAAGAATTGGAGTAGTGTCCTGCTTACTGGATGCTTTTCTAAAGTTGCTTAGATTGATTGGTTTGGTCACCCTGAAACTGCCTTGTCAGCATGTCTTAAGGTTTCATGGCAGCCAAGAGTATATCCTAGGATTTGAATGGAGAAGCAGAATATAAGTTAAATATGAGATCATAACACATCCAGCACTCATTATTGTAAGCTGTAACATGATAGAATTATTTTCTGCTCTAATACTACACTGCTTGATGGTATTTGTCAAAATGAATTTGTACTTGGTTTTACTCCATTGCGATGATTGTTGTCATTGCTCTTTAGTTTGACATTGAAGAATGTAGTCCATAAAACAGTAATGGTGAATCTGAAAATGGACATTGTAATAATGTTGTTTTGATGGTTGTTGTGGGTTTTTCGGGCTCTTTGGCTGTGTTCTGAATGTTGTTCTTCCTAATGTTTTGCCAGTCTTTGTGGCTGGCATCTTCAGAGGACAGGAGTCAGAACTCTGACTGTGCTCTGGTGCAGTTTGTTTGGATAGTTGAGTATTTATAGTTGTGGGATCAGCTTTTGTCCTTTTCAGGAGATGGGTGATTGTGGTGATCAGCGTGTTTTTTGTTTTGGGTATATTGTTGTGATAAGAGGGAGAGATTATCTGTTTTGCTTTGTTGTTTTTTGCTTCAGATTACAGGCTGTGCTAGCCCTGGGAAAACTGTAACAATTGTGGTACGTGGGTCCAACAAATTGGTGATAGAAGAAGCTGAACGTTCGATTCATGATGCCTTGTGTGTCATCCGCTGTTTGGTTAAAAAAAGGTACCATATTAGCTTCATGGACCAATAAAATCATCATTCTGCTAAAAAGTCCCTGTTAAAAGTTTCAAAGTGCATTTTTAATTTCAGAGCCCTGATTGCAGGTGGCGGAGCACCAGAAATAGAGTTGGCATTACGTTTGAATGAATATTCTCGGACTTTAAGTGGGATGGAGTCTTACTGTGTCCGTGCTTATGGAGAGGCCCTGGAAATTATTCCATCTACCTTGGCTGAAAATGCAGGCCTTAATCCAATTTCTACTGTAACAGAGCTAAGAAATAGACATGCACAAGGAGAGAAGACCGCTGGCATTAATGTCAGAAAGGTAATGAGGAAAGTGGCAACAGAACCTAAATATGTCCCTAAGCATAACGTGACTCTTTTGTAGAACTTCGTTTTTAAGTTTGAATTCACTGTGTTACAGATCAGATTGCTCACAGCATGTGTACTGAATTAGGCAAAACTTAAAACAACTGGTCAAAATATATTTATCATTATAATATTAGATGGCAGCCATAAACAAATGTGCTACATTGTGTTGTTTGGGGCTCTGTCTGTATTAATACATTGATTACTTCTCAGAGATGAAAAAAATGATCTATTTAATACTTGTATTTTCATAATGTGTTACTTTTGCATATAATCTTTTAAATTGGTTGTATATATTTTGGGTTATGAAATTGACTGCTAGTAAAAACTGCTGATTAATACTTGATTTTGACGAAGTGCTGTGTAGTTGCTTGACAGATGAACTAAATTAAGTTAAAATAGTTGCACTCACACTGTATAAGCAAAGGGAGAAAGAGAGAGTTAACTCTTTAGTATCTGGGCATTGACTGTCAGATGTTACCAGCGCCCCTACATTCAACCTGTACAGAAGAGTAATATAATATAAAGGTCACTTCGGATATGTGGCTGTTAAAATCTTCTTTTATAAGTGAAATGTGACAGCTCCTAAATTGGAATCTAGGTTGACATACAGTAATTGAACATGATCCTGTTTGTGTTTTTTCCAATACAATGAGTAGATGAATGTAGGAATGTACCATATGCTCAGAGACTCTGTGTCTGTTGGGATTTCTGGCCCATAGGTAGCAGGGATGTGCAGTGTTTTTTTTTTTCTTAGATAGATGCATGCATGTAGTGTCAAGTGATGTATGCATTTGCTGCATCTTAGCACCCAGGAAAGATCATGTTTAAATGGATGAAGAAGGGGTTCAGATAATTGTTTCCTTGCTGCTAGTAAGTACTGTAAGCCATTACATCAGGTTAGTTGATAGACGGGAGACATTAATCTTTCCTCCTTTTAACTATCCTGATGCAAATAACTATTTCACTTATGGTAATAATGGGTCTCTGAGGGCGGTTCGAGGGTGATAGTGAGATGTAGACCTTCCCACAGCAATCCTAATACATAATCAGTTTCTTTAATGCTATTTGTAGCAAAGAGAAAGTGGTATGTTAAGTGGGGCTGGGGTGGGAAAGCCGTACAAGACCAACAAGGAACAAAAATCTATACATCTGGCTCAGTTTGTAGATCGTCAGAAGAAAAGGTGGCTCACTTTTCATAATTTCAAACCTACTGATGTGCATGGACACCTGCATGGTAGATTGCTACCAAGAAGAGTGACAGTTTTGTTGTATGTTCTTTTGTAGTAACACTTTACCAATGTTATATTGGTTTCTATGCATAGTGTAATTTATGTCATTGGTGAGGAGCATTTGGCTTTCGAGCTGCTTTAGATTTCACCTCCCATAATCCTTTAAAATTGCCATCCTGAATATGGATGATAGGAGTCAAAAATATTCTAGAGGCCACCATTTTTCCCTGGGAGATTTAATAATATTTTTATGGTTAAGATACATATTCTAATCTAGACCACAAAATAATTTGATTTAATTGAGATAACTTGAAATAGAAAGAGCTTCTACACAGGGAAATGTAGCCTGGTTCCCAGTGCTAGCAGTGTCTTGTATATATACCAGACAGGAACAGAATTTTTACTTCAAACAAACAGACATAGCATGCTGAAAAATTCTTCATAAAGGTGTTGGATATGCTTCAGTGAATTGCTTGAATTAAGTAAATTTCCTCAGTTCATAAATAAAATATCAAGAAATACTTTTTTTAAATTGAAGAGTTGTGTTTTCAATTTCTTACAAACTAAAGTTCCACTTCTTAAATTACAGGGTGGAATATCCAATATCCTAGAAGAGTTAGTGGTCCAGCCACTATTGGTGTCCATCAGTGCTTTGACCTTAGCTACAGAAACTGTTCGCAGTATTCTTAAGATTGATGATGTGGTAAGTTTAAGTACTGCTGTCAAATGGTTGCATTATCAACAAATTTGTATCTTAAATCAATATGATAGCTCCAACTGAAATATTAGCACACAAATATAAATGTAGTATTTTAAAGTGGTGCTGAAGTAATCTGTTCTTGAGATTGATAAAGGAATTATGAAATGAAAGTGCTGGAATACAGAAAGGATAATGAGATATTGAGAGCTAATACAGTAGTTATTGTAGTTATGTAGTGATCTCTGTTTTCTTTGCAGGTAAATACTCGATAAAGTGACTAAAGGAAGAAGATGCCCCACAGCTCTTCAAAGCATCATAAGTTTAGAATTTGGCTTCACAGAAATTCTGTGTTCGACATCTGCTTATCTTCCAGTCATATTAATGTACTTTTGTCAATTTAAATTAATAAAACCTCACATTCTAAAGGCAGAAATTGTTTGATTTCTTAATTAAATATCTAGAGACACCTTCTATTTGTTGCTTTCCAGTTCTGCTTACAATTAACTGAATCATGGCCTCTTTTAAATCCCACTGCATTGATAGAAGAGTTAAACATATGCCTTTCCAGGAATGCTTAACTTTGCATCATGCCTTCTAACATAATTAGATCCTTTATGTCTCCACTATTACCATCATCACCTGCAGCTGCACTGAAGTTGATCTTATTTTCTGTGGGTGTAGCTCTAATGTTTCTAGATGACATCGTCATTACAGGATGAGAATAGCATCATGTGTGAAATTTAATATCTGTGCCCATCTTGTGGAATTTCATCCCTGTTTCTGAATTTGATTTCTGTTTTGGGTAACATCTAAGCCTTGTTATCTTGCGATACATGAAGGACAGAATCTTGCTGGATTATGCAGTTAAAAAAACATAAAAATTTAAAAGTTGAAAACTAGAAGACTGAAGATAAATGAAGTATACACATCTTTTAGGGCAGTGGTCCCCAACCTTTTTAACCCCGCAGACCAGTTGGGGAAGGTGGGGCACCCTTCCGCGCTCATGCGGATGTGCGAAGGAACGCTCTCTTGTGCGGGGCGAAGGAGCGGTAGGGTGCTCCTGTGGGTGTGCACATGCGCGAGGGGGTGGCAGAGTGCTTGCGTGGGTGCAGGCATGCATGCGCAAAGGCTGTGCAGGGGGAGTGTGTGCGGGGGTGGGTGGGTTGGTGAGGTCCGTCTCCGCGGCCTACTCCAACTCAGGCCATGGATCAGCACCGGACCACGGACTGGGGGTCTGGGACCTCTGCTTTAGGGCAAAGTTAATAGGAAGGAGAACTTAATGGGCTGAGGAAACATGAAGACTTGACTGGATGCAGCTCAACATTGTTTAGAATAGGGATAATTCGGGGGGGGGAGCAAGTTCAGCTTATTGCAGAACCTCTGTAATACCTATTATAAAGTTTTTGAGGGAAGGTCTTAATAATAACCTTCAACACAATGCCTTTCAGCTCTAGACATGGAGTTTTACAGTAACTGATTGCAACGAAACTGGAGGGAAAACTCAAATCCTTGGTTTTAACGAAAGGTAAAGGTAAAGGTTCCCCTTGACAATTTTTGTCCAGTCGTGTCCGACTCTAGGGGGCGGCGCTCATCCTGCTCTTCAAGCAATAGAGCCAGCGTTTTTGTCCGAAGACAATCTTTCCGTGGTCACATGGCCAGTGTGATTTAGACACGGAACGCTGTTTACCTTCCCACCGAGGTGGTCCCTATTTATCTACTCGCATTTGCATGCTTTCGAACCGCTAGGTTGGCGGGAGCTGGAACAAGCGACGGGCGCTCATTCTGTTGGGTGGATTCGATCTTACGACTGCTGGATCTTCTGACCCTGCAGCACAGTTTTAACGAACCATGTAGAAAAACGGTGTTTAAAATATACTGTAGGCTTGGTGAAATAAATGTTTTCATTGTGTGTTTACCAATTGGCAACTTCTTTGTTTTGGGATACTCAAATTGTTTTCAGACTGTTAGGAATCCTTCTGGCTTGAAGGTGAGAAGAGTAATGATGAACACCCTGTCTGAATAGCAGCTTGTGGCTGTTGCCCTGGGCAAGGCAGGTTTGTAAGGCATGCTACCTGTGCAGTTACTAACAATTGGGGAGTAGAAGTATATGCATCTGATTATGCAAACTCCACCTCTGGTACTATTGGTAGAACCGTTAATTACTTGCAAGATGAGAAATTAATCCCTAGCAGTTTATCAATGGTTGCATAATGATGCAGGGAAGGATTGTACTTTCTGGTTTATAGCCTTGGTCTTTGACTCAGGCTATTCTATTGTGCACAGAACAGTTCGTTAGCATAAGGTTATAATCTTCCTGTTTACCTAGGACACAAAAATATGTTATTCTAAGATAAGTGCTTGTGGTTTATATTATACAACAAATTAGTCTAGGTACTTTGGTATGTCCCACTTAAGTGTTTCAAGACCAAATGAAAAGGATAGAGCTTTTAGTTCCTTAATAGTGCAATTCTAAATATTTTTACATCTTCTGCATAGTATTGTATTAGTAGACTAAATGAAAGCAGGTGTGGTAATACCGTTTTCCTGCTCTATGAGTTAAATGGGACATATTTTAGATGTATAGCGCTGTAATCTTATTTACCATTTCAACTTGTGAAAAAGCAGCCACTTTGCAAATATGTTAGTAAAAGAAACGCATGATTTCACTGCTGATACTAGATTTAGATTTTTTTTTCTGAGGTGGGGATGGCCTACTGACATCAAGAGTAGTAGGGATGTTGTCTGTGTGCACGCGTGTGCATTCATACACCCACGTTTATGTTAATGTAACCTATAGTGGAAGGTCCTTCTCTGATTATTTCATCAATACTGATTACAGTTGTTGGATCCCTGCATCCTGTAGATTTTGACTGTACGAGTACACAGAGCATCGCTGTTCAGACTTGTGCTGAACAGGCTGTACCTGTTCTCTGACTTAACTCCTGAACAGCCCTAGGCGCTTACAGTAACGCTGCCGCTGCGGCTCTCCCCGTGTACTTACAGGGAGAGGGAGTGGGCAGGGCTTTTTACTATGCCTAACGGGCATGGACTTCTCTCGCAGCCTCCTCCCCTCCCCTCACGGGTGATGTGGGAGTGGGAGAAGCTATTCTTCGTATTTCTCCATTGCTTCCCCCCCACATCGCCCTTTTGGATACACCCTGGCCTCCCCTGGGGCGCTAGTTTGAGATCTCAGCCGCCCATTTGCAGCCCGTTTTCCCCGGCCTGGGTTTCTCCCTCGTCTTCCTACGGTGCCTCTTGCCTGACTCGGGTGTGTGTGTGTGGGGGGGGGGGGCGGGGAGTGACGGATAGGTGTCGGTAGCAATCAGGAAGTCCGACTTCCAGCAAAGAGGCTCTTAGGCCGGCGGTGGCCTCTTTGTTTCGCAAGCGAAGGTCGCTTGACTCCTTAGAGCCGCCGTAGCGTCCCAAGCCAGGAGCCGTAGCAACGGCGGGCGGCCGGCAACCGGCCAGCTGTCATTCGTCCGGAGAGCCATGGACGCGGCCCACCGAGCGGCGTTGCTCGCCGTCTCCTGTCTCCACACGCCGGTCCACCCACGGACCCGAGTCCCGATCGCGCGGTACGAGCGGGAGCCAGAGAGCCCCGCGGCTGGCCTTCGCGAGTGGCAGGTCGGTATGCGGGGGCCGCCCCCCTGTCGGCGGACCCCCAAGGACAGCAGTTGCTGCCACCTAGTGGCTCGGGCGGAGAAGGACGGGAGGAGCGCCGGGCTGGGGGCTGTGGTCTCTGCTTCTGGCTGTCATCGGGTGGGTGGAGGGGCTCAAATGGGGCATTAGGAGCTTGGCTGCGGGAATATTTTTTTTTTTTTTTTTTTGCGGGAAGAAGCGAATGTCTGTTGCTTGTACATCTCTTAAAGTCAAAGGAAGTGGGGGCTGGCAACTCCCATGGCAAACAGTTGGGACTTCGTCCTAAGCGTGCAGTGGTCACATTTAAGCCTGATTCTGTCACTTTCTTCCCAGAAGGCAGCCCACTTACATTTGTGGAAAGTTATTTCACTCCTTTCCTAAACTTGGAAAAATTATTCTGAGAGAAGATATTTGGTAACAATTAGAATGGCTTTTGATGGATCATCTAGATCAGTGTTTCTCAGCCTTTTATATCTCACACCTTAGCAGTCACTTTTTAAAAAATCAAAACAAAAAAACTGACCCAACCAAGAAAAGGGGGAAAATACTCTTTTCTGAAGAAGGCCATTTAAGTATCCATAGGCATTCTCTTATATTTACCATTTATGGTAAGTTTTGATGACATGAAAACTTTCAGTGATATTGTTGGGAATACAATCATTTGTAATTGAAAACTGATAATGCTATTGAGTGTAATTTTCACTGTGAAGGTAACACTGCAGTGGTGTTGGGAATAAACATTATGGCTACAACTCAAACACAGACGAAAATAATACTGTAATTTAATTGTTGCTTACAGCACTACATCCCATGAAAGCTACTTGTGGCATCTCACTAGTAGGATGTGCTGGAAATGAAAAACTAGAAGAGAAATTCTGCTAGGGATTGTTGAAAGCAGCAGAAAAGAAAACCCCAAGGCCAAATATGAGCTGGATTGATTCAGTAAAGAAACCACAGCCTTGAGTTTGCAAGAGCTAAGCAGAGTTGTTAATAACAGGACCTTCTGGAGATCACAAATTCATATGGTCACCTTAAATTATTATTATTATTATTATTATTATTATTATTATTATTATTATTATTATTATTATTATTATTATTATTATTATTATTATTATTATTATTATTATTATTATTATAATAATAATAATAATAATAATAATAATAATAATAATAATAATAATAATAATAATAATAATAATAATAATAATAATAATAATAATAATAATAATAATTCTATTTATATCCCACCTATCTAGTTGATTAAGACCACTCTAGGCGGCTTACAACAAGGGGTACAACAATGAATAAAAGCAGTTTTACATAAAAGAAAACTTTCAACAATTGGGTTAGACACTAGGAAAGAAAAGAAAAGTGGAATCAGGAATTAACTAGGGGGGAAGGCCTGCCGAAACATCAATGTTTTTAGTTGCTTTTTGAAAATACCCAGCGAGGGGGCCGCGCGAATATCAGGGGGTAAGTTGTTCCAGAGGCGAGGAGCCACTGCCGAGAAGGCCCGATTTCTTGTCTTTTCCTTCCGGGCTTCCCTCGGCGTTGGGCTCCTCAGCCTCACCTCCTGGCTCGCGTGAGTGACACGGGTAGATCTTGGTGGTAGAAGGCGTTCCGCCAAGTATTGAGGCCCTAAACCGTTTAGGGCTTTATACGTGAGCATCAACACTTTGAAGTTGATGTGGAATCGGATGGGCAGCCAGTGCAATGCGGCCAGAGTGGGTGAAATGTGTTGGTATTTTTTCACCCCACTAAGAAGTCTGGCCGCCGCATTCTGCACCACCTGAAGTTTCCGCAGCAGCCTCAAAGGTGATTTGACAGCACATGATAAAAGATGTGTACCACTAGTCCTGAACCACTAATCTAGAAAACAAATAATTATCCCATCTGGATGGATTATAGCTCAGTTAGTACATCCACGTTCTCACTTCCATTTCTACATGCTTAATTCTTGAAGCATTTTCATACAGAGAGCTGCACATGCCAGCAGTTAAAAGACACTATACAGCTGTCTATTACTCCTTAAAATATTTTCTGGAGGAACATTGGACAAACGGTGTCGTTGAAAAGCAGACATCATGATCACTTACTGCTCTTTTCCTCACCTAACAAATAAGGCAGAGCAATTGTTCGATGAAAGCCTCATCTGGACCCACTCTTGGACTTTTATCGGGAGCATGATGGGAAAAAAATAACAACTCAACCTTTAAGACTCACTGCACCTGCAGCATCTCAGCAGCTGAGAACTTCACAGACCTCCAGCTATGAGTACTAACATTTGTTTCCCTAGCCTGTAGTTATTTAGCTAGTTTTATAAAAGAAGAAAAGTTCTTCATTTAAGCATTGGAAGGCTTTTACCAAAATCAACTATGCTTGTGCTCTCTGCCCCCAGTGTCTCATACAGCTATGAGAGTAATGCTCATAGTAATGTTATTCTCAGCATAATGAAACTTTCTGCATGGTCTAGAGATTAATATCTCACATGCACTTTCTCTTGTAGGGAACTCTTTTTATAATGATACATTGGTGGTTTGAATCCAAAATTGACCATACTGCAAGTGTTTATTCCTGCTGGATACCTTGTTAAACTGTGTAAACTCCCGAATGGCTATAGGCCTCCTCCTCTGCTTGGCAACAATGATAGGAAAAAATATGGGTATATTTTATGAGAGGTTCCATGGCTTCATATGTCTCTCACTGTCAGCGGTGAGATGAAATGCACAGCAGCCAGCAGTGGGCGTAACTAGAGGCAAAAAGTGGCTACATGCATGTGTGCACAAAGAGAGAGACAAACAGGTGAGAGTTCTCTGTCTCTCTAACCCCTACCTCCCTTCTCCCAAAGGCAGGTAAGCAAACCTTCCTGCAAAGACTGCCTCACTCCTGGTCTGTTAATTCATTTTACAACTCAGCTGAGGAGCAGAAAAATGCACCTTACCAACTGATTTGTATTGATCCATTTTTCTCTGTGCTTGGGTCCAAAGATGGGCAATTAGCTTTCTCCACTCATGTTCTGTCTTATTAAAAATTTCATTTATCTCTCATTTTCTTTCTTCCTCCACTCGCCCTCACAGAGTGTGATGGAACTGTAGGTGTAGCAAAACAAGAAACTCAGGTGGGACTGTGACATTCTGCCTTTGGTAAGGAAGCAGGTAGGGGTGGATTGGCTGAGGGACCCTACACCTGAGGTGGGCAGTGATCGATTTGCTGGAATGGCCAAACTTCTGTTGCCTCCTGTACACCCTGCTGGCTGAGAATGGAGGTGATGTGGCAGTAACTTTGATGTGAGTATATATGGAAGGTGGTAAGAAGGAAAAGAATGCAGTTTAATGAGCTTTATTCTACCATTATAAGAGAAAAGATTCACATTTTAAAGTTTGCTTTCTACAAAAGGTTGAAGACTCATGTTTTAGAACTTTCAAATTTCTTCAGCTTAGGGAAATATCTTACTTTAGTCCTTTATGATAGTGCTTTAATTTTCATTGCACTGTATTACGTGGAGGAATTGTCACAGGTATTATTTGTAGGAATTTTAAAATAACAAATAGTGACATTTAGGTAGCATGGGTACAATTTGAAAGGGCAGATGCCAGATGGTTTTCTTGAAATCTGTCTAAATCTCTTAATGAGCTTTGTATCAAAGGACATGAAACACATTTATGCACAGCTGAACAGAACCGTGTACAGTGTTTCAGTATATGTATTGCTGAAATGTGATTATTTGTAGAATATTACAAACAGAAATATTACAAATAACTATATGAAACTGTTCCAGAAACTTTACATAGGTGCTGCTTTATAGTCTAGTCCTCTGTGTCAGCAAATGCCTCCTGCAGCACCTAAACTTTGACAGCAACATTCCCTTGCCTGTCATATGTTGTTGGTGTACTTTCTACTGGATTGGAGAAATAATATTTTCCTTTACGCTTATTGGGATAAACCATTGCTTCACGAAAGATGCTGTGGATGTTCTCACAGGATTCTCCTGTGCTTACTTGCCGAGGAGCAATCTCTTGGCGCTCTGACTATGACAGATAGCAGAGTTTTGATCTGATGTTGAAGTTGTAGAAAATGGACTCTGCTGACTTTGTCTGCTGCCCCAAAAGAACTTCTTTAAGTGATACCACATGAAACAGCTTGGGGAGTTGTGGCCATATGACAGTTACTGTACTTCATCTGGGCCATTACTACCTGCAGATTCAAACACTGAGATATGCTGAATTGTCAGATTTGCTTATGACACCTACTGTTTGCCAAATCATGTTCAGTTTAATAAAAGCTGTTTTGATAATATCTCTTTTTAGGACAATTTCAGCCCTGAGAGGGAGCAGAGTTCCACTGCATATACTGATTGTAAGGAATGCATAGACTTCTCTAAAATGTATCTTTCAAATCAAGAATATTACCTAAAGTTGGAAGAGCTTAAAAATGCTCACATGGAGACCATGGCCAAACTAGAGAGCATGTATCAGACTAAACTCTATCTAAAAGGAGTTCAGCCTTTATCCAGTGTGGATGTGAACCATAATATGAGTTACAGGTATGGCTTATAATAATCTTTTACTTCTGGATTTTCTTTTGTGTGAAAATGTTAAATATTTTAGTAGTGTTGCAGATTAATTTGCAGGCTGATGCCACTGCAATAAAATTTTGGCTCCATTTGACATACCAGATGCTAAGAGGTACTGTAAATACAAATCTTGATTTTTCAAAGTTCTGAAAGAATCTTGAATTCACCTAGATCCTATAACTGGGCACATTCTGAGCTACCTGCAGAACAAGGAAGAAGCCTAACGATAAGTGTTTTATTATATTTCACTCAATCAATATATTAGTTATCTATAAATATGGAGTCATAGATTTTTTTTAAAAACTGGCTTTGATTTTAATGTTTTTCAATGTAGTATAAAATGTTTGAGAAACCTCACACCTCTTGTGGTTTACAATTGGTTAGTTACAAACTTGAGCTTATATAAAGAGAAGGATCTTCCATTTGTGGAAGAGACCTTGTTCTAGTGGAGGGTTCTGTGGTGGGAAAAAATATATAGTGTTGCCTGTTATTGCTCTTCCATAGGGTTCTCCAGTGCTTTTGGGTGGCTTTTGGGGAGACACACGTCTGCAGGAGGAAAGATTAATCCAAAGTCTAGATCTAACCACAAGGATTTATATATTAGATGAGATATATTTATCCTTCAGAATTATCTTCTCCAAACTAGTGGTGTCCAGATGTTTTACCATCAGCTTCAGCTTCACTGGCCGTTAGTTAGAGATTGTGAGACTTGAAGTCTAAAACATTTGAGGGCACAAGGTTGGGGAAGACAGCTCCAGACTTACTAAGGGCTGGTATAAGTGTAACACAGACCCCTGGAGGCTGGTGGCTCCCGTTTTGTGGAAAGGGGCTGTAAATTCACTCAAGGTTTTAGTCTGCACTCTACAAGGGCTATCCAAAGTTAAGGTAACTAGGGTTAAGGTAACATAATAAAAAATATAATAATAATTTATATTGTGATTGGTAACCAGAGTACATTCCAATAAAATCAGTTACACACACACATACACACACGAACCTGAACATCAACATAAAACTCCTCAAAAGATGCAGTAATCAAAAAGAATTGGGACAGTCTACAGATGGCTAGACTTGCCACTTCTACTTTTTGGCTTCATGGTTGATGAAACAACAACATCAGCAACAACAACAATAATCATGTGCCATTAAGTCAATTCCAACTTAGGTTGACCTATTTAGTATTGTCTGGGTATAAAGTACCAAGAGGCAGTGCTTTACTCCTCCTGATAATGGCCTGGGCTATGCAAGTTACCCAAGGCTGAATAGATGGCAGGACACAAGATCCCCTCAATCACATATGCTTTGGGTGATTTTTGCTGGCTTCTCTCCCAAGAAGAACTCAAATTCCTAACCCCTGCCTCTGCAGAAAGATACCTAAGCCATTGAGATATACCACTCCCCCAAAAGCCCCCCCCCCCGTTTTGTTCTGGTACATTATATTGGCTGAGACCACAGAACAACACAACACACACAATAATACACAACTGTATCCCAGTGGGAAAAAAGCAATAATTTATTGGTACAATTTTTGTTCCTGCTCTATTTTGTCTGTTTTATAAAAATAAAAGCTACATGGGAAATGGTCGAACACTGAGACATCTGCTTCAGATAACAATGTCATAGAATACATACATTGCCCTGTTCTGTGTGTATTCTGCAGTGTGACTGTACAGAACTAAAATGACCCATCCTGCTGCATGAAGGTCAGCTGTGGATAAGCAATTGGAATAGGGATACAGATTGCTTCTTCCCATTGCTTTCTTCTAGAGGACAGAAGTGAACCACATTAGCATTAGTGAACCACAGGCAGATCTTCACACTGTCATTAAAATAACTTTCTGTGGGAGAGCTGAAGTCAGGTGGTTGACTTTTCCTTCATTTTTTTCAGTGTTCTATCTTAATTTGTTAGGTTAATGAATGTTGCAAAAGATGTAGTGGCTAACTTGCTGGGACCTGAACACTTCCATTGCCCCATCCACCAGCATGTTATGTGGTGTGAACCAATTGACATGTGTCTGATAAAGAGCCCACAAAAGCTTGTGTCAAATGAAAGTTGTTCTTTTTTATGGTTCCACAAGCACTTTCTTGTTTACATCCTCTAAAGTTAATATTCAGGTGTGCTAAAAGAAGAAAACTATTTATTACTATTACTATTTATTAATAAAACTGTATCAACACATTACATATTTTCTGAAAATGTTTGGCTATTTAAAATTTTGGCACAGAGAACTATTTCTTAGGCTTTCAGCAAGGAAAATGATGAGGCCCAGTCTACTACGCTATCTGCGTTCTGTAGACTTGAAGCATCCTCTGTGGATCCTGCTTCTGTTCTCATTCGCAAAGGCAGTGTGTTTCATTCAGTCTGGTTAGATTCTGATGCTTGCATTGAAATAGCTTTCACATTTTTTGTTGTCTTTAGGTCAACGTGGGACAAGAACATTTTTCAGCTTCAGAATCTGCATAAATCAGTTTCTGAGCCAGACTTAAGCAACTCTTTTAGTTCAAGTCTGTCTAATATATCTCATAAAGACTTAGAAGAAAATGATAGTGAAGATGGGTTGCTATTGTTTCATAATGATCAAACTGACAATGCATGGGATGGGTTATCCCTGGAGGATTATTCCCTATGTACCAAGAGTACTTTATTCAATCTACATACTATTAAAAAGAGCAGCAGGAAGAAGAAGAAATGGTCCCCAAAAGTTACAGTCCCCAGGCCCTTCCAGATGACTATTCGAGAAGCTAAGAAAAAACAACAGAACATCAAATCAAAGTCACTGATTGAACTGGAAAATAACTTGCTGAAGAAACAGTTAGAGGAGGAAGCAGAGTGTCAAAAGAAATTTCGAGCCAATCCAGTGCCAGCTTATGTCTTTGTCCCTCTCTATCATGAAATAATGCAGGAAAATGAAGAACGTAGGAAATCACTTAGAGAAAAGAGGAGAGAACTCCTTCTATCCACACAAAAGCCTTTTCAATTTATTGAGAGAGAAGCACAGAAGAAAGAAATGAGGAAACTACAACTGAACGACTTTTCCTCACCTCAAAAGGTGAAAGTTTTCAAAGCAAAGCCAGTTCCTAAATTTGTCTACAGCTCAGAAATTAATGAGAAGCTAAAGGAGGAAGAGCTGTATAGAGAAATTAGAATTCAGATGAGATCAGAAGAGCTTCTACGTAATTCCTCCCTTCCCAACACCAGGTTAGGAACAAGAGAAGCCAATAAATGTAGGCTTCAAAAATGTCTTGAACAAAGTAAAGAGCTGGAATGCAAGTCAAAGCTCAAAGCCAAGGTCCCAGATTTTGAGACATTACATAAAAAATTCAAGAAACAACTTCAGAGACAAAAGAACGTGATGCCCAGCACAGTCTGTGAACCCTTCAGCCTCTGCACGGCAACTCTCCCTTCCAACAAAGAGAAGATTCTTGAGGACATCCAAATGGATGAAGAAAAGTTAAAAGAAACACGTTGGCCTTATGCTTCTTTAAGATGCAGCCCTCAGATGAGGCGTCTGAGTGCAAGATCATCTTCAGGATGTAATGAATCTATAACTCCAAGGATTACAGAATCTACTAGAAGACGATTACAAGCCATTAGGTAAGTCATTTGTTGGCACAAACTGGTGCAGCCATGATAAATTAATTCCAAATTGTTGGTGGAAAGAAGAAAAAAGTTGCTAGAATAAGGTATCAAATATGTGTCTTAGCTGTTGTCATATGTCTTCAGTGAAGTGCTTATCACCTTTACTGAAATTCAAGGCTGATGTGAAACTGTCCAGAAAACTTGGTGTCTGGATTTAAGAGATCTGAACTATCACTAGAAGCTTAGTGTGACATTTACTCACGTGGCCCTTGCTTGTTTCACCAAAGACAGAGCTCACATGAATATCCCAACACGTCCTTTACCACACTGCTACCAGTTGACCTCTGTCAACACCCTTTAATTAGAAAGATTGAAGTCCAAGCTGAGTATAAAGTTGAATAACACCGGTTAATTGATTACAGTTTGCTTAAACAGGTTCTTCACAAACTTTAATGTGAATATTAGATTAATAGTAACTTGTTTCACTCTTAACTCTCTTAGTTCTCTCTAAGTTCCACACTCTTAAACTCCCAACTCTACTACCCTCTCTAACTACTGCAGACTAACTTCTACTTCAGACTCTCATCTCTCTTCCCTATCTCTTTCCACTCTGCTACAGCCCCCCTTCTATATAGCTGGCTCCGCCTCCCAACAACTCCCATTGCTGCAGGCTAATACCATTACATATATGGGAAGGCAGGGTGTCCGCTACACTTAGCACTTCTGTATGTCTTAAATGTCACTAATAACTCCCAGTTAGTATCCATTAATAGGCCTACTTACTCATACCTGTAATAAAAGGGGCTGAGCAATCAAGACAGATTGCAGACGATGTAGACCCACCAATTTTACATCTCTGCTCATCTTTTGTGTGGGTTTTGAGTAAAGTCCAATATTTTATATAGACAATTGTGGATCATAGTGTTAGGAAATGCATTTTTCCCATTGTGTCTTGATCTTTGCCTGATATGAATTACAAAGTACAATGGAAGTGGAAATTTTCCTGTCTTTGTCTTCCATTCCACACACACCCATGTTATCTGTTAAATTCTTAGATGCATAAGAACGAACTGGAAAGAGGGAAGAAACTGGAATGAGTGAAAAGTGATTGAGAAGGAGATAAAATACTAACACTTCTGTTCAAGTGACTGGTGGTATGAGGCACAAGCAAACGTTTTAGTTGTCCCTTAATCACAATGGACCTTAGAATCTTTGTTCCCACCTGATGCCATTTTACCAGCAGCTTACATAAAGACACTGCATGCCATTGTTCCTGAGAGAAACATGAGTAAAGATTTTTTTTTTCAGACACAATAGGTTTAATCCAGGAATGTGCAACTTTCAGAGGTTCCAAGGGCTACAAACACCCACTCCTGGAACTGTAAAGCTTCACTCGTTCCCATGGATATTCCTTGTACCATCTAGTGGCAATTACAATTTTACAATATTTTGAGAAGTGGGAGGGGGAATCCAGTAGTACTTGCTGCCCGCCTGCCCCCATCATGGTAAAGTTGCCTCTCACACCTCTTAAGAGTTAAGGGGACTTTAAAAGCCATTATTTTAACATTTAGAAATGGGGTGTGTGTGTGAGGGTCAAGAAGTCTGAATTGGGCCTGGCTAGGGAAGGGCACATGCAGCTCACAGGCTACACTTTCTCTATCCCTGGTTTAATGAATGGATGATTAAGGACCAAGACAGAGAAGCAGCACCCACTGCTCCCTTCCTTGGTTTAATCTTCAGATGGCTTCTGGACTATGTGTATGAGGATACAGTGGTGCTAATGATTTCCTGAGTCCAGTGGTCTTGAATGCAATTGGGACTGTCCCTCTGGCAATTTAGTGTATGGCTCCCTGTGTTCCCTAATACTAGAATGTAACCAAAATCGTACTTCTTAATCATTCATCATAAGCACTGTTTCTTGATCCATGTGGCTATAGCCTTTAGAAAGTCTTAGCAAACTTTTTTAGGATTTAAATTTGTTCAGTTCTAGTCTATTTTCTTATTTAGGGAATCAGCTGAAGAAAGACGAAAGGTAGAGGAAGAGCAGAAAAGGAGGAGAGCAAGACAGAAACAGAGAGCAAAAGAACTGCAGAGACTTATATCCATCCGGGCTGAGGCAAATGATCCGCATCAGAGCTTAGCTCAGATGTATAAATCGAAGTCAAAAACATTCAGGTATTGTGCAGTGTGTTCCCAAATCCTGGCCACTTAGCTGCAAGATCATTAGTGCAGTAGCAGGCAGCATAGCCTAGTATTGCTCCTTCCTTTGTTTCATTTTGCTTTAAAAAAAAAAGCTCACATTTAAATCCCATACCATTTCCATGTCACGGTGTATTAAACAACAGGAAGCATGAGAAGCAGAGAATGAAAGAATATCTGCAGGAACTGGAAGAAATGGAAGAAAGGGTGGAAAAGAGGCCACTGCTGTTGGAACAAGTTACGCAGGTTATTGATCTCTCTAATCTCTTTGCTAAGTTTATCTCTGATCATTGGGGTGCCACATTTTCTTTTTATTGGACATTCAGATATGCCACTTACCCCCTTCACAACACCCCCTTATGCCACGTACCCCCTTCACAATACTGGCATCATGCTTGCTGGTCTCATTTCATTTATGAAAGTTATCTCCACAAACCATGATTGTTGCCTGCTTGCTTATAACTGTCTACACTAATGTTCCAGTAAAGCTCTCACTTCTCTTATCTTGAAGTCCTAACCCACTCAAGTTAACAGACAGAATGAAGAGCAGGGATAACATCACACTATCAGACTTTGGAATTTTGCACAGATTGATTGCAGTCTGCCTTTTGAGCCAGAAGGATCCTAAGGTAGCTTATGTTAAACAGTACAATAACACAGGAATAGCTTACACCGCTTCTGGTGCATAGCAGTACCCTAGGATACAATGTCACTTCTTTTCCCCAGTACTGCAGGGTTGGGTTTTTTTGTTAGATTTTTGCTTTGTTTTGGATTTCGTTTGGTTTTGGTCCCCCCCCCATCCCCTTGGAGAAAGCTGAAGTATCTAGGAACAACAGCTGGAAAAAAAACCTGACATGTAATTGCTGAAATCCAGTAGTAACTCACAACTGAAGTAGATGCAGTGAAGCAATAGAATTTATGGAGAACTAGATTAAACAGATCCCCACTGATTTAGCGTGTCTACTTTAGTTGTGACTTACTACTGGATTTCAGCCAAAAAATATTTGCCAGCTGGGGGCTGTGAGTGCTTCATTAAAAATGCCACAGTTTGAAGCTGTATTCTGACAATATTGTAGTATTTATTATTTTCAAATATAGAATGGCTAATGGCTCTTAAGTCTTTTGTGTTTTGAACTAAGAACTATTTGATGACAGTGGCCAAAATCCTGTGAAGGAAAGCTATGCATAGAAGAGCACTGGCTCAGTGGATTTTCCCCTGGGTCTGTCCTTCACGTCATCAGTCATGCACTTAATTTTGCAGCTAATGGAAGTTAGTGACAAAATGGAGAGGTTGCTGAAAGATGCAGGAAGGATATTTATGCAATTGCCCTTCACATATTCATACTACATATTTGAAAAGGTTGGGACTATGATATTTAATGCTGTTATTCTTTTCTTTCTCCTTAAATAAAGAAAAATGCACGGATAGCAGCAGAAAAGCATTATACTGATATTCTTCGAGGGCTGGGCCTGTGTGAAGAGTTTGTTTCAAAGAAAGGCCACACTGCTGCAGAAATGCTTTTGGGAAGCCATGGTAGCAACGGTTCTGAAATCGTTGGAGAAAAAGATATTGGAAGGTAGATACAGCCAAAGTCTTTTACTAGAGCAGGGTAGACAGCACATACCTCCTATCAATTGCAGACAAAAAAAAATTGTTTTGTTTTGTTGCTTCCAACAATAATTTCTGCTCCTGGGGGCCTTCAGAAATGGTAATTCTCCTCGACTGAGCAAAGTCCTCTCTGCTCTTCAAAAAGGGCAAAAAGTAGGAACCAGGGAACTACAGACCGGTCAGCCTGACACCAATCCGAGATAAAATTCTGCAGCAGATTGTAATAAAGTCATTCTGCAAGCACCTTGAAAACAATGCAGTAATACCAAGAAGCTGACATGGATTTGTCAAGAACAAATCCTGCCAGACTAATCTTATCTCATTTTTGATCAGGTAATCTCCTTGGTAGATAGTGGGAATGCTGTAGACATAATATATAGAGATAGACATAATATATGGAGGTGGGCATGAACAAAAATCAACCAATAGCTGATCCTGTTTCTCTTCATACTCCACCTCCGCTGCCATGGTTTCCCTTCCCTTCCCTTCATGACTTTCTTCTCAGACCCCCAAAGCCAAAATGC
Source organism: Pogona vitticeps (assembly GCF_051106095.1). Lineage (NCBI taxonomy): Eukaryota > Metazoa > Chordata > Lepidosauria > Squamata > Agamidae > Pogona > Pogona vitticeps. Next base: position 160,816,431 of record NC_135783.1, read on the forward strand.
TGTGTAAAATTTAATAGTTTCAAAGATAACCATTATGTCTCTACACAGCAACGTAAAATTGTGCTAGTTGTTGAGTGTGAAATAATTCCTTGTGACTGTGATGCAGTGGATATTTCAGAACTTAGTCTGTAAAATGTTTGTAAAGAAATGAACTGTCCTTTGGAAGATCCTGGCATGAAGAATTTTTTCCCTTTTTCCCTATAGTGATGATGAGAACAAGTTAGATGAAAACAAATCTCAAGTAGGGGAGAAGTCACAAGTCCAGCCAGTTGAATCGGAGGAGGAGGAGGAGGAGGCTGAGCAGAAGGGGAAAAAAACAGAAGATGAGGAGGAGGAAGAAGATGCAGAGCAGGAGAAGGACACTGAAGGGGAGGGAGAAGAGGAGGAGGAGGACGAGAAAGGAGAAGATACAGAGCAGAAGAAGGACACAGAAGAGGAGGAAGGTGAAGATGCGGAGGCTCAATCAAATCAGAGTGACCAAGATGCTCATGAGTATGAAGATGAAAATTTTGAAGAAGGTTCGATAGAAAAATCCAGTGACAATGAAAGCTAATTAAAATATACTTCTGCTCCATGTTGCTTGCTTTTTGGTGCTCAGAGCTTAATCTTTGGCTCATACGTGAGATGGATAGGTGTGAATAGAATTTTGAAGTGTTTTAAGTATGGAGGACTTCTGTGAATTATTAGTTGGCCTACCTCAAGTACTGGTTTTATTATGATGCGCAAAACAGCTAAAATGCCTCAGGTTTTCACCTGAGAATCACCTTATTTTACAAGAGTGCAAATGCATACTAATTTAGCTGATCTTTTTACTGATTTTGTTTAGCAAATTACAATTTACAATCCAATTCCCTTCCAACATTTCTACATATCATATTTTAATCTTAGCATTGTTAGAAGTGTACATATGTGTACCTATGAACTTCTAGCAGTATATTTTCAAAATATGAAACTTCTTGACTTTTCAGTTGACGTAGCCCTGGAAATAATACAATACAGGCTTCAAGGCATGACACTCTTATATGAAATATCTCCACCAGCTATGAATTATGTAAAGCAGCTTAGTTAAGAATATATGCTGGTAGCGTCAAGTCTCAGGTTAGACATGAAATCATAAAGTCATGTCTGTTAGACTGTTAGTTTTCACTCTCAGTTGCATGAAGGAACAGTGTCACCTAGATAGTAAAATCAGGAGCTTTTACTGAGATAATGGCTGGAATGCTGTTGCTCAGTTTAGCAAGTCACACTAGAGTAGGCCCACTGCCGCAGTGGAGATTTAGTGAGTCAAGACCTCTGTAAATTCTATTCATTTAAATGTGTCTACATTTAATGTAGATGAAATCCAAGTTATCTCAAGGTGTCTATCCTAACTATGAATCAGGTGTCGATCTGTCTGTAATTCTCACCATAGAAATAAAAGCTGAAATGCTTTATAAAACCACAAAGAAAAGCTCTATAAATGATTACTGTTCATGGTTACAATTATTACCCCCAGTATCAGAGGCAGTGTGACTCTCAGTATCGGTTGTTTGCCAACATGAGTGGGAAGGTGTGATTGCACTTCTATCCTGCCTGTAGTTCTCCCATCAAAGAAGCTGGAAGTGTTTAATGTCCAACAGACCACTGCTGCTGATGGCATCATCAGCTTTACATGGCATAAGTTATAGCAATAGGATGTCAGCTGTTGTGTCTTAACTAAACAAGGAATCCAGTGTCAAGGAAAACATGGAAATATTCATTCAATTCACAGTGTTCCCTGTATAGTTAGTAATAATTTTTCTGATGCAAAAACCCGCTCACAATTCTTATGCAAAGATGTGCTTAGTCACTGTATTATTAAGCTCGGGTCCAGAAGCTGACAAACAAATGGAAGATGAAGTCTTGGGCAGAGCTCCATAGGGATGCACAAGTCTTTTAAGAAGTAGTTACATAAAATACTCAGAGGGAGCTCACAAATAGGGTGAGTGAAAGAGGCATTTTGCATGGGTTTGGTGGAATTGACCGGAGATCATGTGGTTCTAATACAGGGGTGGACAATTAATTTCTATAGGGGGGGCCACATGAAAAATCTGAACTGTGTTCGAGGGCTGAACCAACTTAAAAATAAAATGAAACAGTGATGTTATGAATGTTTTTATTTTAAAGTTGTTAATCTTCACAAATAAAGAGGTTTTTTGTGGTATTTTAAAGATAAGCAACTGATCAACTTTAGACAAAAAGCTATAAATGGGAACATTCCTGCCAGTTCTGAGGGAAGGAGATGTGTGCTGGCAGAAAGTGACTCCCTGCTGAGAAGGCAGAGGCAGCACATTGTGGACCTGACAGGATGTCTTGGGAGGTGTGCTGTTTTCCTTGTGTGAAGGTCGAGGTTATGACAGAAGGCTTGTCAAGACTCATCAAGGCCAATTAACACTGTGCACTTCTGGGTAGGAAGTTGAAGGCACAAGTGGATTTTTTCATCACTCCTTCCTGTCAAAGTTTGTGGCCTAGGAAGAGAGCCAAGAATCCTGGCATTGAACAACTGGTTGCACAGATGGGGTGCTGAGAAATGCTTAACTACCTTGACCATAGTCTGTGCTTCCATGAGAAAGGACTCCTGGCAAGAGATGGCTTGCGTCTTACAGGAACTGGGAAGCAGATATTTGCCCAAAGTGTTGTGAATCAGGTCAGGAGAGCTTGCTTTAGCAAGCTGAGGGCATTTGAAACCAACAGGAATAGGGAACAGGCTGAATCGGGCATTTTTTGCATGCAAAACATGTGCTCTCCCATGATCTCCTGACTCCTCCTTCCATACTTGGTTACTCAAGAACTTTTGCTTGAAAGCAATCATGGTACATTTGCATTTGGCCAGACAAATTGCAAAGCACAGCAAAGATAGAAGCCATCTCTCCGAAGGTACCAAGTTACCTGGCTGATTAACTTCCCTCTAACAGGAGTACAAATGTTTTACAACTTTAGATTTCTTGCAAGCCTTTCTTGCAAGACAAACTGCAAAATGTCTTTATTTTATTTCCTATGACAATTTGGGGGAAAGGAGTCTTGATAGTAAAATATATTCTTTCTTTTATAATTCTTTTTTAAATTTAAGTAATAATTCTTTAAAAAAATATTTATTGTCTAGAGTGGTCGCAGTGACTAGATAGGCAGGATATAAACAAACAAACAAACAAACAAACAACTAACTAACTAACTAACTAACTAACTAACTAACTAACTAACTAACTAACTAACTAACTAACTAACTAAATAAATAAATAAATAAATAAATAAATAAATAAATAAATAAATAGTTTAGAGGCCCACAGTATATTGATCCAGATAATATTTGCTACCCAGTATGCAAATTTAATTCAGAAAAACAGCTTTGTGCATAGAGATGGGAAGGCATGGTGGAAAACATGTTTTCCCTCCATTTTTTTCCAAAGCTGTTTTATTTCCAGAAAAATTGAAAAAAAATTGAGAGTGTGAAATATGTTTTTTATAATGATAAATAATATGTCTATGACATGGTATTCAAACTATATAACATGAAGACCTTAATGAAATACTTCTGAGACACTGTGTATTTAGTAAGTTCTCTCTAGAGACAGAGGGACATGGTGGCGCTACAGGTTAAACTGCAGAAGCCTCTGTGCTGCAAGGTCAGAAGACCTGCAGTCGTAAGATTGAATCCACGCATTGGAGTGAGCCTCTGTTGCTTGTCCCAGCTCCCGCTATACCTAACTTACTTCATTGCCATCTCTTGTTGTATTATTATTGTTGTTCTATTTATATTGCCATTATTTGTACTGTTGTTAGCCGCCCAGAGTAGACTTCGGTCTAGATGGGTGGGGTATAAATTAAATAAATAAGTAAATAAATAAATAGGTTGCAGATCTCATGACTAATAAAAAATCTTTTAGCATCATAATAACAAAATGATTTATTAAAAGACAAGATTTCAAGGAACAGGGCCCCTTCGTCAGGTATGTATTCTTTCATTCTTCTGATAAAATAATTTAAAATTGTAGTAAAATCTTGATAAAATGGTCAGCAAAATCTTATGTCACAGAAAGGATAGTAGGTTCCACATCTGTATTCCAATTGGTTGGTTGGTTTGCTACAGTAGACTAACACAACTAAGGCATGTCTGTACTGGCATATAGTTGTGATATATAGCTTGCTGATGCCACAGTTTGGATTGATAAACCCCCAACCTTGTCCACTAGTGTTTCCACTTAGAATCATCCATCCTTCCCTTTAAGAGCTGTCGCGCACCTTTCTGCCCCAGCGGTAGGGTGTGCATTCTTTTTGGCATTGTTTGTCTTGTTTAGCCATCAGCAGCTGCAGATTCTGGGGGAGAGTTTGAGAAAGTGGGGGGAGAAAGAGGGAAGGGAAGCAGGGAAAGGGGGAAGGGAGAAATTGGAACAGCACTCAGATGATCAAGGGTCGTGCTTAATTGACAGCTGATAAGGCTACAAGGGGTCATTAGCTGTATGGATGGGAGGAGCTTGCCAAATGGCACATCGCTCCTCCTGACTTCAACAGTCCCTTTGTAGCTTGATCCACCCCACACTCAAAATAGCCAGTCTGGACAGTCCCTGGCTTTCCTCCTGAATACCGTGTTGTCGTGATTATGTGATCTAGTTAACGGAATGATGCCTTTGTTCTTTGCCTCAGGCACTCTCAACGGCTATATGAGTATCATTTCTAGCGTGACAGCTCAGGGTAGGAGTGGTTTTCTATTGTGGGATCATAGCCAAGATTTGGAAGTGGGACCTCTGCTATCTGTGCTGTTCTAATGGAATAATACTCTGTATTGAGACCCCTTTAGTATTCTGTGCTCCGTGAGTCTGGGTGTTGTGCACCGGGCAAAGGAATGGATGTGCAAAGGGACCTGCCATATCCCGCCCTATCAGTAGTCTTTAGGAATCCGCTTATTTGGGGGTATAGTTCAGGAGTTGTTACAATACTAAAAAGGTTTCGTCATAGCAGTAGTCCACATCTGTTGTTCCCAAGCTATAAAGTGGTTTCTGGGACTCGTTCTGTTGAGCTTCCTCCTCTAACTTCTATTTTCTCTTGGCTATGTGCCCCACTCCCATTGCAAAACTGTTTGTTCCTCTCAGACGTGAACAGGACAACTATATTTTATGGAGTATTCTGATGAATGTCTGAATAGGGGCACTCTTTCCATAACACTTTTGGGCTCTATGGGATAAACCTATAGAGATCTATCTCCTACCTACAGGCTTGTAGAAACATCCGAGTGTTATAGTCACTACTCTTTTCCTGAATGGCCTTGTATATGTCTCTTTTGGAAGAAGGTCTGTTTGCAGGCTGTGTTAGTGCTACAAGCGGATTCAGAGTAATTATGGCAGAAGTCTTTGACTCAGAGTGCTGACATATAGAAGACATAAAATTTGGTGGCTGGAAGGGCATGGACCCCTCCACTGATATTTCTTGCTGGAAGGGCATGAACAACGCTGTCCAGAAGGAAACAGAAAACAGGCTGGCTCAGCATTAAACCAATACAGCCCCAGGTGTTCCTTTCCATTCCTATATCCTCACAGGCCTATGTTTAACCAACAGGCCAACAAACCTCTGGGTACCAAGTTTTCTACTTACTACTCTGATTCAGTTTCCAGCTTGTAGGAAGCATGGCAATTTGGGATGACGGATATTTGCACCTCTCTTTCTGCTTGTCATTGTGCTCATGTCTGGCCTCCTGCCTGCTGTACTAGGATGGTCTCCTCTGAGAAAGTGTGTTCTGTTTGCTTGCCTGAGTCATCTGTGTGCAACAGATAGGGTCACACAGAAATAAAATCCACATTAGTGAAGCATCCTACCCTGCTCGGATAAACTCAGCATGATCAATGAACAATTGGGTTTATTGGAGAGCAGGGTCACCAGCGAAGTCTTGAATACATGCCCATCGATGTTGTTGTGCTGCCAACTCTTGGTTCTTCAGCTATTGTTGTGGGATTGCTTGGATTGCAAACTGAGCATAGGAACCTGATTACATTACATCTGGTGACGCAGCAGCAACTGTGATGTTGTGAGGCTGTCAGAATGCCCTGTAACCCATTCATTTTATAGTTCAGATTCCACTATTAGTATTTGATCAACCCTATCTGAACCTTTCTTGGGGTCACATGTATATCTGTGTTTATGATTTCTCCTGGGACTCTACAGTTGCAGAATTTCTCTCCACAATCTTTTTTTTTTTTTGCCTTTAATGCCACATTAGATGAAAGAAGATATACACATAGAAAGGAATTGATCAGTTTTTCAGTTCTGGAAACATGCTTACAACTTTCATTTGAACCTAAGGACGTGGATCATGAGGATAACGTTAAAGCAAGGGATGAATTTTTTGAGAATTCAGAGTTCTTCATTGAAGAGCAGAACTGTCATGGAGCAGGCTCTGTCATTTTATTTCAGTGGTGCACAGGCAAGAAGCAGGGCAATATTTCATGATTTTTGCATCCTTACACCCAGACATCTTTGCTAAGTCATTACAGTTGGCGTACTGATCCATATGCTTGCAAGGATTGGCTGAAAATGAAAGAACATTAGAACACATATGAAGAAAAGTAACATGACATCAAAGATTCAATTTCCAAGGGTTCCTTCTCTCAGGTATTGGGATTTTGGGCTTAATGTTTTGGAGCTTCAAATTAGACCTTGATTACTCAAAAGAAAGGAATGGCACAAAAAATACAATTTAGAAGTAGTTTAAATGCACTAGTAATTGGATTAGTAAGTAGTTTTGCAATCCTGGTCAAAATCTGGAGAAAGCTGGGCAAAATTTGAAATGCATTATGCCCAGGTCCTAACCTAACATGTTATGCAGAAGTTCTTCACATCTGTTAAAAATGGAAAGTTATCTAAATATGAAAAATTCCCTCTGTGTCTCAGTTTTAATACACACAATCTCAGTCTCTCTCTGTCTCTGCCTTAATTTAATATTACATGCTTTATATTCTATCTATTCATGTTTGAGTCCAATAAATTGGATAAATCTTGATATCTAGAGACCTTCACCATTAGCTGTGGCTCGCCATCTGCCTGCTTACTGGGATCTTCCTCTTTTTTCTTTTTCTTTTCTTCTTCTTTTTTAGCTAAACTTCCAGGGCTATTACATTTGTTTCGTGATGTGTATGAAATGCAAAAGCCAGCACACCATTAAACTAGGTGCAGGATTCAGGGCTTTCCCACCACATAGTCATTTTCAGTGTCCACAGAGGCAGATCTAGAAGAAACCGCCTGTGATGAGAAACTTGTCTCCTTGTCAGATTAAAATATATCCTCACATTCCCTTCTCTTATTCTGATTTAGTGGCAGTTGCCTAATGGTGCAAATTCTGTGCTCTAGTTGAATGTCGTTCCTTAATGTTAAAGACTGCTGTTTTGACATTTGAAGTTCTTTGCACTTACTGCATAGTCCTTTGTCACAAGCTGAAGGGCAGTCCCCGCATGGTGGTCCTGATGTGTATGGAGTATTAAGTGAACCTACGTTCCCTCTGCGAAGACAAGGGCAAAGAATCAGGCACTGTAAATGGTTATGAATGCACGTTTGCAGTACCTAGAACCCGAGACAGTTTTCTTTGAAAAAGAAATATGTATGTATTCATTAAATAAATATCTATAACATTTTAGTGATCCAACAAAAGTATTACCTGAACCTGATTTTTGCTTCTAGATATGGACTGCATAGCTACTTAGACTTTTTTTGAAAATTTGATGGATACTTTACAGAGATGGATTTCATAAACTCTCCTGTGCTGTTTTCACAATTTTCCTACTTAATTATCTATTAAATCATTTGTTGGCTGCCTTTCTCCCAGTGAAGGGACCCAACAGGAATCACAATGTTAAAAAACATAAAATAAAAAACACAATAAATTACTGATTAAAAACAATTAAACTATACTACTAATGAAAAATCAATCAAGTAATTTAAAAACATTTCAGACTATGAAGTCAAACTTTAAAAAAAAACAACCCAGGGGTTCAGCATCCAGGACTCAGTTATAATTGTTAAAAGTTATTCAAAGCCTGTCTAAAGAGTTGGGTCTTCAACTGTTGGCAGAGGGATAAAAAGGAGGGGACCAACTGTACCTCCCCTGTGTATAATATTAGCTGCATGAATAACTGATGACATTGCTGTCTCAGAAGTAAGCCCTGTGAGCTAGCATGAACAAATGGTATACTCAGAAAGAAGTTACAGTAACCCTAACCATATGGTTATCCCATGATTTTCTGGGGAATGACTTAAAAGCAGAAAGAATGACCAGGTTGCTTTTGTCATCTTGCTTGGCTGGCATTGAAGCGCTTTCAAAACCATGCCTCAGATGTTGCAACCAACACCAACAAGATACTACCTGTGATCTCTAGCTGGATTACTTCCAAACCTTCACCCAGTACAGAACATACTATCAAGCATCACCAGAGGTACAGGACCAATATTATATTACATAAATTATATGTCGGAAGAAATGGACTTGTCCACCAAAGCTCATATAAAATATAGCAGTTATTCTCTAACATTGCCCCCTTACCCCGGAATAATGACGTGAGGCCAGAATTATGGGTTAAACACAGGCCACACTTTATTGAAATAATCAATGTTGCCAATCCTTTGGCAAAGGAGGGTCCTGCTGTACTGCAGATTCAAACACAGAGGTCTGAACGGACCCTATAACAAACAAATGGGCAAGTCCCTGGCCCAGGTTTTTGCAGCCGTGAAGGCAGTGAAAAACCTGGCCGGTGCAATTTTGACCACGCCCGGACCCCAAGCGACCCTCTCCTTGTTGACTGTTGGTCTGGGTGTGGCCCGAGTGCATCTTTCCCCCTAAACACTGTAATCACATGATCTGCAGCGCTCGGAGTTCAGATGAGCTATACATTACCTGAGATTGTTATGGGACTCACCAAAAAACCTGTTTTATCCACACTACCCACCTGTGTGACCGAAAATCCCACCTCAAAACATGCCAATGCACCTTTACCAGTGCAGGATAGGTGAAAAATGCCTGCATCCAAAGGCCAATCAGGATGTGGGTCAAAAATTCCTATCTGGCCCCAAAGGTGACCAGATAAACTCACACCAGAATATAGGGCCGGGCGGGTGAGTGCCAGCAAAAGAGGAGGAAGAGGAGATGGGGAAAACAGTCTTTAAATAACCTGTTGTTCCCCCTCTCCCACTGAGTTGCTCACATGAGACTGTAAGGTCTTGCAGCCTTCGAGGAAGGAGGCAAAGGCAAGCCGTGCTTGGCTCAGCAGCAGCTCGATCAATGTCAGAAGAAATGGACTTGTCCACGAAAGTGCTATAAAACATAGCAGTTAGTCTTTAAGGTGCCACCATATTTTTGCCTTCTTTACATTTTCATTTTTTTTGTGTTGCCTGACATCCATAAATTATGTACCAATACCAATTAGTACTGACTGCTTGTTGGTTTCCATGTTAATTTACAATGGTTGTCTTGACTTTGAAAAGAAAATATGATGGCATTCAGGGCAGATCCTTCTTGGTGGTGATCTTAAACTGTACCATCTACTCATTTCCAGGAACTGTGTGTGACACTGCCCTTTGAAATATTCAGGAGGAAAATGTTTGTATTTCTACCCCCTTTTTAGTAACTATAGTGATTGAGTACAGTAATTGCTTATCATCAGTTTGGGTGTTGTGTTCTTATGCAACGGCTATCATTATTTATGCTTTTAATGGAATTTTGTATGCTCTCTCAGGGAATCAGTTAGGAGTGGAAATGTGTTTCTGAATGATAGATTGATAGATGATAGATATATTGAAAGTATAATCTTAGAACTGCAGAGCTGGAAGGGATTCTATGGATTATCAAGTCCAGTTCCTGTTAAGGAGGCACTCTGGGGAATCGAACTTCCAACCTCTGGCTCCTCAGCCGGAAACCTAAACCACTATTTAAGCAATTTGTTTTTGAAAGAAACATTTCCTACTCATTTTACTAGCGTTCTCATAAGGGTACACATATTCTTACAGTCATGGCCTATGGGTTTTTTCCTCAGATGTAAGCCCTACTGAATTTAATATGATGCTCTCCTTTGTAAATGGGCACGCAGTACAATCTTATAGATGTTTGCTCAGACATGTTCCAATTTAGGGGAGGACCCATAGCTTAATATTAGAACACATACTTTGTATAGAGATAATTGTAGGCTGAGTCTTTGGTATCTCCACTTGTTAGAAGGAGCAGATAATTAGTCATGAGACATACCTTTGCCAGAGGCAACAGAGAGAGGCACTTATTGTCAAAGACAATATTAAGCTACATGGACAAATGTTCTGAATTCTAATAATACATTTTGCTTTGCATATAATTGCAATTTGCTGTGTGCTGATTCCCAGATGGAAATGCCTGGGATTGTACCCTTATTTTTTTTAAAACATTCTTCATTTTAATTCAATCTACTTATACTCCAGTCTACTTTTTCCTTCTAAGTAAGAAAATCTGTGCAGAAGAACTAATAGAATAAGGAGTGACAGACCTGAAACACACCTGAAATATTCATTAAAACTAAACTTAACCAAGGATCTGATTCAGCCAGCGCCACACACACATTTAAGCCCCATTGTTTTCCCATTTTTGCAGTCAATGTGGTTTTAATGGAATTATGCCCTAGAGAAGACAATCATTGAAACAGATGGTTAATACATACGCAGGGCAGTACTGGCAAACGTAATAGTGCTTGAAGATGGCTGTAGGACACGAGGCAGCGTAACAGCCTATTAGATAAGACTTATACCAGACCACCTGCAGATATGAAAACATAGACATAAGAAACATTTTCATGTATATTTGTTCTGATACTGAGCTATGGAAACATACACACAAAGCTTGAAAGCTTAAACCATTGGAAGTGACATCATGGCCCTCTGAAAGGAGAAGCAAAAAATAAAACAAAACAAAAACCAGCAAGAAAAAACAAACAAATTCAATTCATGGCTTTGGGGAGCTGAGTGCAGTTTACTGCATCACAAATTGTATAGTTCTCAATTATATTATTTTAGAGTTGTTGTCTACTCCTAAATCCTCCAAACTTGGCACAATAATCTCATATGACAGCCATCAAATAAGCTTTCTAACAGTTCTTGTGGTCACCCTTATTGACTTAGCATTTAAGCACAATTTGACAAAATAAATAAAAGATCATTTGGGCTACCTGAGTGTAATGGCCTATTACGGCTTTTGGAGCAGTGGCTCCAACACCATACTTGAAATGTTTTGATTCATTGTACCAGCTCTCAATGACTTTAGACCATGAAGTAGCTGCAGTTGACATGTAGAGGTTTTCACCACATTGTATTCCATCTACAAGGGAGAACATAAATGGTCAGCAGGTAGTATGAAATATACTAGAAAGAAAATGAGTGAATATTTCTACTTGAACTTGGGGAGATCAGTGATTCTTCCACATCCCAGGAAAAGCAATGAGCAACCATGTGAGGTAAGTCAAGCTGAGCAACAACAACTGCCCAAGATCAACCAATAAATGTTCAGTTAGGGACTATCATTTAAAATTAAAAACAAAACACCAATTCAACAGTAAAGAGCTTTCTGGAAAAACACAAAATGGTGGTCACTAAAATTCTCTTTCTTCACACTTGTGTCTCCCTCTCTTGAGACAAAAAGTTCTTGAAATAAAACAAACCAAAAAATTAATTTGTTGCAATATGAATGAAATAGATGACATGCTCCTTATCACCATGGTCTTCTTCTAGTTCCAGCACCTCAGGAAATGAAAATATAACAATCATCTCATTTTGGAACATTACACTTGCTGCTGAAGAGGACTGCCTAGTGTTAGCTTCCTGGTCAAGGACTTTTCCATGGGTAGAGAAAGGGCTTCTACTGAGAAGCTTTTCTCGGTGGATGGAGATGAGTGGAGGTGCCGCTTCTCCAGATTTTAGTCACCACCAGGAATGAAATAAAATACAGTATATGACCTCTCTAAGGTAACTTTATACACAGTATTATTTTTCGTTTCAGCCACCTTCTCATCTGCTTAATGATGATCATATTAGTGATCTACTGATATTTCTGTGGATATACACAGGCATAAGCAATCAGGATCTATTGTAAGAATTTCTGAATTATATTTATACATAAACTTGTTAAACATAATTCCATTGGCCTTACTGGTAGTCATACTTACTGACAGTTCGGCTCTCTTTTGGGCTGTGTCTGAAAGTACACTTTTTTCCCCACCATTTGGAATTCTCCGCAGCTTTTGGATTCCATTCCTGTATGGGAAAAAATATACTGTAGAAAATTCCTAATGCAAACATGTAACAGATAGTATTGGTCTCTGTCAGGTTTTAGCATTGGTCACATCATGTGTGTGAGAATAGTTTTTAAATTGTCTGCTCCGATGTCATGCTGATTTCCTCTAAAACATTGTTTGAATATCTGAAGCTAGATCAGGAGCATGTATTCCCGTACCAAAGAGAGTGAAAGAATGCAGGCAGCTGCATCAACCCAGTGGTCAAGCCTCTTAAAGCTGTTTGTAAACCACTGTGCCTCCTTTTACCTGTGCAAGACCATGACATCCCAAAATACCTTGTGTTGCATTTGAGATAATTCAGAACAATCTACTATTCTTATCAAGAAAATCTATCATCACCATCATGGTACTATAGAACTGCTACCAGAGATGCCTAGGAGCCTGGTGACACTTTTTTCCTGAGGGAATGAAAAAAGTAGGGAGGAGAAGCAAGCCAAAGTGTAGACTTTATCTGTCCAAGGGAATGTGAAGCTAAGAGGTAGTGTGGTGTATCATTACGCTTTCAGTGTGCTCCACCTCATAATTATGTTTGCCCGTCATAATGTTTCCTCAGCCTGACCTCCTTAATGTGAATTTGCATGATCAACTCCTATGACTCTCATATGAGAAACTTATGACATAACAGATTTCTGGCTCGTTGGTGGGTAACAGCTCCAGGTGAGGAAGCAGCTTTATTTATGTTCACTGTTTCATTAGTATGCACCACTGTTCTGATTAAGAAAATAGTTTAGAATCCCTACCTCATCTGTCTTCACAGAAAAGCGTATGAAATCATTCTGTAAATGTGAAAGCAGCTTTTTCAAGGCAACTGCCCCCCCCCCGAAAAATACATTACAGATAACCTACCACTAGAAGAGAGAGCTCATCAGATGCTTTTCTCACCTCACAGGATTTGCAAATTTGCTTGCTTAGTTTTGTGTTTGGTCTTTTTTGTAAGCCTAATTTCTCAAATGTGAAAAACTCTCTTAATCACATTTCTTGACCACTGAGGTGATTCCAGCTGTTAATACAACTAAAGCACAATCCCTGGATTTAAGACTAGTATTTTGCTCAATCAATAAGAGAAAGAAAAGATGTTTGGTTCAGATCCTGATGGGCCATGATCCAAAGGGTGAGAGGAGACCCACTCTTTCATTATAGGATGAGGTGCTCTGTCCTACCTACAGTACTTAGATTGTGTGCTGCTCCTGGGTCAGATCTTAATGCCATGCCTGGAATCCTAAGTATGTTTCTATTTATTTATTTAATTTATATGCCACCCACACTACCCAAAGGTCTCTGGGCGGCTTACAACATTTAAAATACAATAAAAAGTCAAAGCGGTTAAAATGCAATTAAAATATAGGGAACAAGTGTCACTTAACCTGTAGGAATAATTTTTGAGTGAACATGCTTAGGATTGTATTGTCCGGGAAACAAACTGTTCTATGAATCTAGCTTTAGCTTTGATCATTGCTGTGAAAGGATCCCAAGCAAATGTTTTCTGCTGGCAAGGATGCATAGTTTAAGCAAGCAAAGCAAAGCATGCTGCTTACATAGCGCCCCTTAGCGTTTCAAGCACTCTCTGGGTGGCTTACAAATTAAGGATGCAGGCTACACATTCCTCCCCCCCCCTCCCATGAGATGGGTATTCATTTTACCGACCTCGAAAGGATAGAAGGCTGAGTCAACCTTGAACTGGTTACCTGGAATGAACTCCAGATTGTGAGCACAGTTTTGGCTGCAGTACAGCAGTTTGACCACTGCGCCACGAGTCTCTTTAACTTAAATATACTAAGCGTGCGCAACATTTAGCTTTTCAGGACTTACCATTCTTAGCATGTTCCTGGCAGTTGGCGTTACGCTTCTCCGTAAAGCATTGTGCTTACCAACAATCTCATTTTGTTGAGCTGGACTAATGGAGGATCTGGCAGCGAATTCTGTTGCCTCTGTCTAAAGTGAGATAGGAAGCAAGAGCCCTCTGGGATATCTATGTATATTATGAAATTATCTCCATGACATCAATAACACTTTCACATTATTTCTAGCCAACCTTAAGCATTTGCTTTTATTTGTTTTTATTCTTTTATTCTATTACTATTTTATTCTTGAGTACTGCTTTGTAATAGAAAGGTGCGGGTATAAATATGATACATAGGCAGATAGCCAGATAAAGAGATAATTTATGTCCCAATGTGCCAATACTGCTGACCCTTTATGCAAAGGTAAGAAACTTACATATCTGGCTGATTGTTGCACTATAGCAGCGAGACACAGCAGGAAAATGCACACAGTCATCTCTGGGGAAAAAAAGGACAAAAGGGCATTAAAAAAACATTCTGTGAACACAGCATATTTGCTGAAATTGAATGCTACCATGATATGCTGGTTAGAAAAGTGGCATGCATCTCTGTTAATAGCAGTTGACTCTCTCCAGGGAATCCTGGCCTCTCAGCTGTTGTTGTTGTTACAAACCATGAAGTCACTTTCAACTTATGAATTACCTAACAGGGTTTTCCAAGGTAGATGTTGAAGGAGTAGTTCTCTGTTGCTGCTACTACTTGATTGGCCCCAATGAGGGGCTAAGCAAGACTTGAACCCCCATCTCTTGAGTCCTTATCTATCCACTACACTATGTCCAACAGAACTGTAGTGAAGGATACAAAACTACAGCTCTTTGGTTTCTCTGTGGAAAACCACAGTAGTTTAACTAGTATAAAAGCAATATATATTGATAGTGTGGACAACCCTGCCCTCAAAGTAGACAACAATAATTGCCTTGTT
Organism: Pogona vitticeps; assembly: GCF_051106095.1. Classification (NCBI taxonomy): domain Eukaryota; kingdom Metazoa; phylum Chordata; class Lepidosauria; order Squamata; family Agamidae; genus Pogona; species Pogona vitticeps. The sequence continues at coordinate 160,831,496 of NC_135783.1, forward strand.
GTATACCTTATGTACATGATCTTTTGTATAAAAAAAAAAGAGTCAAGAGCAGGTATCTTCCTGAGCTATTCTTTTCCAAAGTCATCTATTTGTTTAATTAGTTATTTGCTGTCAAGTCAGAACTGATTTACAGTGACTCCAATAGGGCTTTAAAGGGATGTGGTGGTGCCATGGGTTAAACCTCAGAAGCCTCTGGGCTGCAAGGTCAGAAGACCAGCAGTCGTAAGATCGAATCCACGCAACAGAGTAAGCTCCCGTCGCTTGTCCCAGCTCCTGCCAACCTAGCAGTTCGAAAGTATTTAAAAATGCAAGTAGATAAATAGGTACTACCACGGTGGGAAGGTAACGGCGTTCCGTGTCTAGTCGCACTGGCCACGTGACCACTGAAACTGTCTTCGGACAAATGCTGGCTTTAAAGGCAAGTGAGATATTTAAAGAGTGACTTTGCCAGATCCACTCTCCCAGTAAGTTTCCATCAGAACCCAAACCTCCTGAAATCTAGTTTGCCATCCTGTCCACTATGGCACACTGTTTATCAGTTTGTTTAACTGCAGAGATTTGAATGGGGTATCAATGGGCAAAATTAGAAAACTTACCTTGTTAGTTTGTGTAAGATTGAATATAGCTTCTTTGTAGCTCATGGGAGGTTCTAAATGCCAATGGGCAATGTTAATAGGTTTATATAGCTCCCATGTTTCCTGCATTGCAGTGACGCAGCGCCTAGCAGTAAATTACACACCTGCAGTTTTGACTTGTCAGATGTTTTTTTAAAAAATGATTTTATTTCCTGGAGTCTGTGGATGATTTCCCATCAAACAGCAAAACTTTGCATCTTAATATATTCATTAGTGCCATCCAACACCTTATAAAGAAATGAAAAATTGACATTGTATGTTGTCTTCTTCATCTGCCTTGACTCTAAGCTTGAATTCATCCCAAAATATACGTACTGTATAATTCTTTTCAGTATGATGAGAACTGCAGACAGTAAATCTCTGGTACTGCAATATATATATGTATGTGGTTTATTTCTACATGCAGAAAACAACACTCACACATTTAATGGAGTTAAGAGATTTAAGGATTTTTACTCTAGATATTAGAGTATTAGAAAAATTTATTTGAAAGTTTGCCCCATGTTAGCAACCTCTTCCCTCCCACCTACTTATTCTTCTTGGTTTGTAATGATGACACCCAGCTGGTATTTCCGGAGGTGACGTTATGGTAAATCAACAGTCAGCAATTGCTCACATTCAATTTTGATGAGGATGGAGATCCAATTGTTGCACATGTCTTGCACAGCATAGGTTTCCTATTATCATCTTACATGGAACAAACATTCAGTGCGGCATGAGAATTCCTTGTGGAAAACAATAGACAGCAACCAATTGTGGAACTTTGCATTGGAGTAAATCACTCTCAGAGTACTGGAAGTAGTTCATATAAATTGATTTGACGCTTCCTATCCTCACCCCTTCAACCTCTGGGGTGCCCTATGGCTCCATCTTGCCCTGGAGAGTTCTTCGAGAACCTTGGGAAAAAGTGTATGTAAATCAAAAATTGCTGCCCAAGGTCCCAATCTAATGGCAATGTTTGACTTTTAAAGTCTCCCCAACCCCTGATCTCAAGGCTTCTGATGCGCTCCGCAGGACAAAGGAGTGGTCTAGAGAGCCTTGGATCTGAGATAGGGTTGCGATTGGGTTGTTGTTATTTAGTCGTTAAGTTGTGTCCGACTCTTCGTGACCCCTTGGACCAGAGCACGCCAGGCCCTCCTGTCTTCCACTGCCTCCCGGAGTTGGGTCAAATTCATGTTGGTCGCTTCAGTGACACTGTCCAACCATCTTGTCCTCTGTCATCCCCTTCTCTTCTTGCCTTCATACTTTCCCAACATCAGCGTCTTTTCCAGGGAGTCGTCTCTTCTCATGAGATAGCCAAAATATTGGAGCCTTAGCTTCAGGATCTGTCCTTCCAATGTGCACTCAGGGTTGATTTCCTTCAGAATTGATAAGTTTGTTCTCTTTGTGGTCCAGGGGACTCTCAAGAGTCTCCTCCAGCACCACAATTCAAAAGCATCAATTCTTCGGCAGTCAGCCTTCTTTATGGTCCAGCTCTCACTTCCATACATTGCTACTGGAAAAACCATAGCTTTGACTATGTGGACCTTAGTCGACAAGGTGATGTCTCTACATTTTAAGATGCTGGCTAGGTTTGTCAATGCTTTCCTCCCAAGAAGCAGGTGTTTAATTAATTTCATGGCTGCTGTCACCATCTGCAGTGATCATGGAGCCAAGAAATTAAAATCTGTCACTGCCTCCATATCTTCCCCCTCTTTTTCCCAGGAGGTGATGGGACCAGTGACCATGATCTTAGTTTTTTTGATGTCGAGCTTCAGACCATTTTTGCGCTCTCCTCTTTCACCCTCATTAAGAGGTTCTTTAAGTCCTCCTCACTTTCTGCCATCAGAGTGATATCATCTGCATATCTGAGGCTGTTGATATTTCTTCCGGCAATCTTAATTCCAGCTTGGGATCCATCCAGTCCTGTCTTTTGCATGATGTATTCTGCATATAAATTAAATAAGCAGGGAGACAATATACAGCCTTGTCATACTCCTTTCCCAATTGTGAAACAATCAGTTGTTCCATATCCAATTCTAACTGTTGCTTCCTGTCACAAATATAGATTTCTCAGGAGGTAGATAAGGTGGTCAGGCACTCCCATTTTTTTAAGGACTTGCCATATTTTGCTGTGGTCCACACAGTCAAAGGCTTTTGCATAGTCAATGAAGCAGAAGTAGATATTTTTCTGGAACTCTCTGGCTTTCTCCATGATCCAGTTTGTACTTCTGGGAGTTCTCAGTCCACATACTGCTGAAGCCTACCTTGTAGGATTTTGAGCATAACCTTGCTAGTGTGTAAAATGAGTGCAATTGTACGATAGTTGGAGCATTCTTTGGCACTGCCCTTCTTTGGGATTGGGATGTAGACTGATCTTTTCCAATCCTCTGGCCACTGCTGAGTTTTCCAAACTTGCTGGCATATTGAATGTAGCACCTTAACAGTGTCATCTTTTAAGATTTTAAATAGTTCAACTGGAATGCCATCATCTCCACTGGCCATGAAGTTAGCAATTCTTTCTAAGACTTCACTCTCCAGGATGTCTGGCTCCAGGTCTGCAACCACACTATTTCTGTTGTCTGGCACATCCAGATCTTTCTGGTATAATTCCTCTGTGTATTCTTGCCACCTCTTCTTGATGTCTTCTGCTTCTGTGAGGTCCCTACCATTTTTGTCTTTTATCATGTCCATCTTTGGACACAATCAGCTCCAGGTCTTGTTTTTGCTGACTGTATAGAGGTTCTCCATCTTTGGCTGCAGAGAACATAATCAATTTGATTTCAGTATTGCTCATCTCGTGATGTCCATGTGTAGAGAGGCCGCTTGTGTTGTTGGAAAAGAGTGTTTATGATGACCAGGTTATTCTCTTTGCCCTGCTTCGTTTTGAACTCCAAGGCCAAATTTACCTGTTGTTCCTTTTATCTCTTGACTCCCTACTTTAGCATTCCAGTCACCTATAATGTGAAGAACATCTTTCTTTGGTGTGAGTTCTAAAAGGTGTTGTAAGTCTTTATAGAATTGGTCAATTTCAGCCTCTTCAGCATCAGTTGTTGGTGCATGAAGATGGATTACTGTGATGTTGAAAGGTCTGCCTTGGATTCATATTGAAATAATTCTACATTTTTGAGACTGTATCCCAGTACAGCTTTTCCCACTCTTTTGTTGACTATGAGGACTATTCCATTTCTTCTATGGGCTTCTTGCCCACAATAGTAGATATGATAATCATTTGAATTGAATTCGCCGATTCCCATCCATTTTACTTTACTGATGCCCAGGATGTCAATGTTTATTCTTGCCATCTCCTGTTTGACCACATCCAGCTTCCCAAGGTTCATAGATCTTACATTCCAGGTTCCCATGCAGTATTTTTCTTTGCAGCATTGGACTTTCCTTTCACTTCCAGGCGCTTCTGCAGCTGAGTGCCCTTTCGGCTTTGGCCCAACCACTTCATTCTCTCTGGAGCTATTTGTACTTGTCCTCTGCTCTTCCTCAGTAGCATGCTGGACACCTTGTGACCTGAGGGGCTCATCTTCCAGCGTCATATCTTTTCGTTTCTGTCCATGGAGTTTTCTGTCCATGGAGTTTTCTTGGCAAAGATACTGAAGTGGCTAGCCAGTTCCTGCTCCAGGTGGATCATGTTTAGTCAGAACTCTCCACTATGACCTCTCCGTCTTGGGTGTCACTGCATTGCACAGCACAGCCCATAGCTTCTTTGAATTACTCAAGCCCCTTCACCATGGCAAGGCAGCAATCTGTGAAGGGGTGGTATTGGGTTAAGAAGCTTCAAATCAATTTAAATTAATTATTTCAGCACCTTTATCCATTTTACAGCAGTGCAAGGTTATGCAACAGGATTTTGCCTAATGACTACATTGTGTTACTGGGAAATCTCAGAGTTGTATAAGCAGAAGGCTATTCCATCTAAACTACACACACAAAGAAAAGGCAGTGGGGAGGTTAGACTGGGAAGCCATCAATGTGTGGGAAAAAATACTCCCAGAAAATTGATTAGGGGTGACAAAAATTACCTCTCATTAGTCTTGTTAGATTGTCTTGAAGCTGGGGAGCGTTGGAACTTCAGCTGGAACAATGGAAGGGATAAGCAGAAGCAAAGTTCAGGCAGAAATAGACACAGCAAGAAGATGCGTTCTAGAAGATTCACCCTGGAACTCTTAATATTGCTAGTGTGCCTCTTGTTATATGGTTTCTGGCTAGGCTGCTTAAAGTGGATATGGCCCCTTGTTAGTCATGTGCCCACTTAACCTGCTTATCCCTGATCATAATCTCGGCCACCTGGCTAATCCTATTTGCTGGTCTAGGGACAATAGAAATCAAATGAGCCACTTGATGAAATAGGAAAAAGAAGATAGGGAGATTCTGTTTACAAAAATGCAAAACATTATAGGTTGTTTGCTGTCTCAGACCTCCAGACAATCATGTACAAAAACAAAAGAAGGAGATCCAATTCATATAGTTTCTATGCAGAAGAGCTGTCCTAGAAGGTGATTCTTCTGCTGGGGCATTCATGTCTTTTATGTAATTTGGATGAGAGTTGTTTGAAGATTTAGGCATCTGGCCTGGAGCTAGAGGTTGGAAGTCTGATTCCCCCCTGGGCCTCCTTGACAAGGGTTGGACTTGGTGATCCATAGAGTCCCTTCCAGCTCTGCAGGTCTAAGATTATACTTTCAATCTATCCATCAGTCTATCATTGAGAAAAACCCTTTTCAGTCTAACTGATTTCCTGAGACAGCATACAAAATTCCATTAAAACATAATAATAAAATATGGTCATTGCATAAAAGAACAACACCCAAACTGATGATAAGCAATCACTCAATCGCCATAGTTGGGGATAGAAATACAAATATTTTCCCCTTTTAAAAAATTATAACTACAACATAAAATACATAAACCAAAATACAAATCAACTGTGTTTCCCACCACCCTAGTCGGGACCTCTTGCAGTAGTCTTCTTCTTCCTTTATCTTTGTTCTTCTTCTTCCTTTATCGTCCTCTTCTCCAGAACTGCACTGAGTCCTGCTTTGGAACTTTCCCTTTCCCTTTTATTAGCACATATTCAATAAATCTGCCCCATATATCATAAAAAATTACTTTTTTATCTCTTCTTTCATGACCTTTAAATTACAAGTTAATTTATCACAGCAGCCTAGAGTGGTCGCAATGACGAGATAGGCAGGGTATTAAATAAATAAATAAATAAATAAATAAATAAATAAATAAATAAATAAATAAATAAATAAATAAATAAATAAAATTTATAGCAATATTCCCTATTCATTATACCATTCTTCCATTTGAAATTCAAGTTTTGTTTTCCAATTTCTGGCTATTATTAATCTGGCTGCTATTAATAAATTGGTAATCAACTCTCTAGTCATCATATCATATCATATCCCACATTTACAAAAACTGATAACAAAGCTATCTCAGGATTAAATTCTATATTGCTTCCACATATATCACTTCATTCCTGTTGTAGTCCGGCTCCGGCAATCCGTGGTGAAGAGAGAGATCTCTGAAAGGACCAGACTGCAGTCATCAAAATGGAGTGCGAAGCGTGTTCCAGCGAGCTCTCCAGCAAAAGCTAGCTAGCCATCCTGGATACCCCCTTTTAATAACCCAACAGGTTACATAACTCAGTGACATCACATATCATACGACACATCTTAACCAATCGGGCGTCAAGTATATTCTGCCTAGAAACAGTAATGCACATGTACAATGCATACATCTACCATATAACTATAATTAATGTATATGTGGCATACAACATAACTATATATGTGATTACAAAACATCAAACAAGCATTTCCCATAAACATAGCAGTTTCTCATACAGGCCCAGTTGTTACATGATGACGTCTTCAGTTATGGGCAGTATTTACAGGCAGCTAGGATTTCCACAAATTCCTTAAAGATTAGTTTAGAAAATCTTTGTATTTTTTCGCATTCCCACCACGTATGAAAGTATGTACAAATTTCCTTCTCACATTTCCAAAAGATATTCAGATAATTAGAGTTAATTGTATTCAATTTTGTCAGTGTCAAATACCATCTTAAACTTGGTTTTAATAAAATTTCTTTTATTCTCACTGACCCATATTTTCCATATCATCATCCAGTCTTCACAATTTTTTCTTTTTCCTAAATCTTGTTCCCACACTAGCGTCAATCCTCCATTTTTGGTCTCTTCTCCTAAATCTATCAGGAGTCTATAAATTTTACTTACTACACCTTTCACTGACTCATTCATCTAAATACCTTCATATGATAATAGAAATTGTTCGTACTTTGTACATTCTTTACATTTGTTATACTCCTTTACCCATTCATTAGTCCATATTTCTAATTGCGTATAATACAATCATGATATATTCTTATTTTGAAAAATTTGTTTCATTTGATCTTTCAAACTCATTTTATCCAATCAATCTTTTAATCTACTCATTTTTTTCTTTAAATAATTCTAATGGATTTTTAACTGTCAAAAGGGAATCATTAGCAAATAAGTAAATCTTTATTTTGTTATATTCATACATACCACTAATTAAATCATCATTCCTTATTGCATTTGCTAATATTTCAATAATCAAACAAAACAGAACTGGGGAAAGGGGGCAACCTTGTCTAGTGCCTTGGCCTAGAGCTATCTGTTTTGTCATCCCGTCATTAACTATTACTATGGACATGTTCTCCAAATATAGTTGATCTATTACCCCCATAAATTTCTTTCCAAAATCCCAACCCTTTAAAAGAATCTTTAATGTTTGCCATTCTACACAATCAAATGCCTTAAAAATATCTAATGATAAAATACCTGCCTTTATCTTATCTTTTTCTATATTATATATAATATTCAAAACCCTCCTAGTTAAATTTACCATTTGTTGTCCCTTTAAAAAACCATTCTGATTCTCTTTAATATATTTTATAATGAATTTATTCATTGTATTTGCTAAAATTGCTGTAAATATCTTTGCATCTTGATTTAATTATGAGATAGGCCTGTACGGGCTTGGATCTGTCAGATCTTTATTTGGTTTTGGGATAAGAGCTGTTAGTGAATATTTCCAAGATCCTGGTATGTTCTTTCCTTCCAATATTCCATTATAGAATATTTTCAGTGTTGAGCTAAAAAATTTATAATATTCTGCGACCATTCCATCAAAGCCTGGAGTTCTACCATTTGTTAATTTATTGATAACCTTTGCAATCTCTTCATCCTTTCTCTCTTTTTCTAATTCTCTTTTATCATTCTCTAATAGTTTACTCTTTACATTTTATTTAATATAACTTTCTATCCCTTCTTTCGGTATATTATTTCCTTTATATAAATCTGGATAAAATTCTTGTGATATTATTAATTTATCTTTCATCAGGCTGCAATTCTTCCCTGTTTTATCTCTAATCATTCCAATATTATTTTTTAATCTTTTTGTTTGAGATATTCTGGCTAAAAGCTTTGAATTTTTATTACTATACTCAAAAAAATTCCTCTTCAAGTATATCAATTCCCTCTGAACCTTTTCTAACTCTAGAAAAGGCACAAGTGGGGAACCAAACTCCCAACCTCTGGCTCTGCAGCCAAAGACCTAAGCCACTGAGCTATCCAGAAGTTCATACTCCCTTCATAATGCCCCTTGCCGTTGGTAGAGATATTATCTAAAAGTCTAAATTGTCATATTGCTTGGTATATGTTATCTATTTTCACAGCTAACCCAGCCAGCTAGTGTTGCTGTTGTTATTATTGTCATTGTTAATTTTTTGACTTTCCGTCTTCACTGCTCAGGGCGATACGCATAGTTTCCTACTGTCCAATGACTATGTGGGCTAAGGCTGATGGAAGGTATAGGTTAAAAATACATTTTCCCCTCTCCTACCTGAAGGATGTGGCTGCCATCCCTACCTACTCATTCCAAAGAAAAAGTCATATTGAACAGGCCTAATTTTCTTTCTTAAGGAAGCATGCAGAGAATTCTACTACATGTCACCTATCAGTATAAGGAGTGGAGTTTGGAATACAGTGGTGCCTCACATAGCTAGCGCCCCGTTTAACGACGAATCCGCATAGCAACGTGTTTTTTATGATTGCAAAAGCGATCCCATTGCAACATTCTCAATGGCCAAAAATTGCATTGCGATGATTGGTAAGTGTTTCACTTACCGATCTTCGCATTGCGATGTTTTAAAAACAGCTGATCGGCGGTTCCAAAATGGCCACCAGAAAAAATGGCCACCCGCAGCATTTTTGCATGGTTTCCCTCGCACACCGGGCGGTGAAAATGGCGGCCGTATGGAGGATTTCCACATAGCAGTGAGTTTACAGTCCATAGGAACGCATTAAACATGTTTTAATGCGCTCCTATGGGGTTTTTAGTCCTGCATAGCGATGAATCCGGATAGTGACGATTTTTTCAGAATGCATTATCATCGCTATGCGGGGAACCACTGTTCATAGTTTTTCCCCCCTAAAAGGTTCTCTTTGAACTGCTCACTGCTTTCCAGCAAGGTTGCTATTATTATCATCATTACTATTATTCTGAACAGAAAAAGAATAACCTGAAATTCATATTGGTAACATGTTACTTTTTCTTTATCACCATGACATGAAAAGTAGGGGAGAGTAATCTCTGGTTCCCTGAAGTGGCCAATGCTTATTTTTCTCCTTGGAAATACTTACAAAAATTTGGAAGATGAGACATTATACTTTCTTTTCAACTTGAGATTGCTAAGAGAATGGCCTCTTCCACCACTGGGGCTTCTATGTTTTTTAAAAGCAGAATCATTTGCATCAGTTCTGACAGTGTGATCACTTGAACCAATACAGAAGAGCATGTGCAGGGCTGGTGCTGGTTGGTGTGATAGCACAGCAGCTGTTAGAACACTAGGAGGGCCAAATCTTTGCAAATAATACTATTTATTTATTTCTGTTAAAGACTTGGTGCCAGCTAGGACACCTAGACACACATACATAGAGAACGAGAGAGAGAGAGAGAGAGAGAGAGAGAGAGAGAAGGAAGAAAATTGCCATTTGGCTCTAGTTTACATCTCATTAAGGCAATTCTCCTGGAGCCAAGCCTCCTGCAATACAGGAGAGCAACAACAGAGCTACATTAACAATTTGCAAACAAGGTTGTTTTTCAATTTCCTCTTCTCTACATATGGCTAGTTAAAAAAAAGTTACTGTGGGAAGCCCAACTTCCCAGGTGCAGGTCTATGAACATTTTTCTGGCTGTGTAGTTTACAGCCTTAGTTCTTCCCTCATTACCTAAAAATGTAACTAGTTTCACATAAATTATATTCTTGGTGGATAGTTACTTCCAGAGTCAGATAGGTAGTTTGTTACGGAGAGGTTAACCATTTTTGTAGCTATCGCATCAGAAAAACAATCTAGGAAAATTCAAACCTCCCTCTTCGCACTGGCAAAATAAGGATAAGAACACCAGGGATCTGGCCAGCACTTTTGCCAGCATGTCACAAAGGAGCGATGCCAAGTGAAAAGCCAACAGTGGTGAAATCACCGGCATCAGTCACAGACCGTTAAAGCTCATCTGTCAATAGTCCAAATGAATAGACAAAGGGTTGTCACCACAGAGGGGTTGCGAAATAACCATCAACACCTTGGCTTATACATTACAATATCAAACTTCATTTTCTCACTAGCAAGAGATTATTACTAAAGCCATCTGCATTCATCTGCTCTAACAGGCAGGATTCAGCAAACTTTAAGCCATGGAGCTGTATGAAATCTTTTGTCTTTGCTGGAGAGAAGTTGGGGTACCACAGGACATGAAGGATGCAAACATTGTAACATTGTATAAGAACAAAGGTGACAGGGGCGACTGCAGTAACTACCATGGCATCTCTCTTCTCAATGTTGTAGGGAAGCTGCTGGCCCGTGTTGTGCTGAAGAGGCTACAGATGCTTGCAGGCAGAGTCTATCCAGAATCACAGTGTGGATTTCAAGTTAATAGATCCACCACTGACATGGTATTTTCCCTCAGACAGTTGCAGGAGCAATGTAGAGAACAGCGACAGCCACTCTTTGTTGCCTTCATAGATCTTACAAAGGCTTTTGATTTGGTTAGCAGGGACGGCCTTTTAAAAATACTTCCCAAGATCGGATGCCCATTTCGACTCCTTAACATCACCAGGTCCTTTCATGAGGAAATGAAGGGCACTGTAGTTTTTGATGGCTCAAAATCAGATCCCTTTGACATTTGAAGCAGAGCGAGACAGGGCTGTCTCTTCATGCTGACCCTCTTTGGGATCTTTTTTGCTGTAGCACGCCTTTGGAACCGCAACAGAAGATGTCAATCTCCAGACTAGATCAGATTGAAAGTTCTTTAATCTCTCTAGATTGAGAGTGAAGACCAAAGTCCAGCTGAAATGCATGTGGGATTTCCTCTTTGCCGATGACACAGCTGTTGTCACCCACTCTGGTGAAGACCTCCAACAACTTATGAATCGTTTTAGCAAGGGCTGCCAAGACTTTGGATTAACAATCAGCCTGAAGAAAACAGGAGTCATGGGCCAGGGCATGGACACACCTCCCTCTATTACCATCTCCACACAAGAATTGGAAGTTGTTCATTATTTTGTGTACCTTGGCTCAATGATCTCTGTCACGTTTCCGTGGGGTTTAACAGGCAAAAGTCCAATAAACCAGTCTAGTATCAGAAGTCCACTAGATGCAAAATAGATACCAAAATGCCAGAGCCAAAACACAAACCGTAGTCAGAAGTCAGAGTCCAAAGCTGAGGGTCCCGAAGACAAGGTTCAAGATGAGCAGGAGTGTGGATGCAAGCTAGGGAATTGACTTGTTGCTTCCACAACTTGCAAGCCTCTGGGTGCAGATTTTATAGCAACAACAGCCATCTAAACCCCTCATCCTGCTAATAGGGCTGGTTGACCTTTTGTTCCTATAGAAAGCATTCATGTGGGCTTCAGATTTTTGTGTCATGAGTCCTTGCCGAAGCTTCTCCCTTACCCTGGCTACTGGGTGAGGAGAATCTGGTGGTGATTCAGCTGCCTGCGATTCTGATTGCCCAGTGTTCTCCTCAGTTGTAATTAACCCCCCAGATTCCAGATCTTCTTTGGCAGAACTCACGACACTATCCCCTCCTCAGGGTTCCCCCCTTCAGAAGGGCTGGGTTGATCAGGATAGGCGGCATGGAACTGTTGTACAAGGTTGGGGGAGTGTAAGTTGCTTGCGGGTTCATATGATTGATCCTCAGGACCATAGCCCTCCCAGTCCACATGGTACTGAAGGACTCCTCGGTGGATTTGGGAGTCTAGGATCTGATGAACCCCGTATTCTTCCTTGCCATCAACCAAAATATGGATATGAACATCTCAGCTGGGTGAATCTGTGAGCTAGCCTGTTGTGTTATTTTTAACTATGGTAGATGTCAGCAGTAGATTTTAAAAATAAATATTATACCTCTGAAAGGAATTCTTTTTTCAGTGCTGTGTCTGTTCTTAAAAGTTCCCCTCATTTCTTATCACCTCAGAATACACATTTCCAAAAATGCTTTGGCATGTTGATGTGCATGACTGGTGGAAATGCAAATAATTGTCTTTCTGGGTTGATTGCTGAACCTTGCTGTGGGTCATTGTGGACTGAGATGTGTGTTGCATAAAAGATCTCTGTCCTGAAGTGAGATCCAAAAGCAATGCTTTATTCAATATGTACTATAGAGATACCCTTGTTTGTTTGCTTGTTGGTTTTAGAAATGGGGAGAGGAAAGGATGATCCAGTCATGAGCTACTGCTCAGGAGATACTCAAAAGCAAAGTTTGGAAAAATTATCTTTTGGGACTACAATAACATATAAAAATTACCTTTTTATGCCAAAATGCCTGTGGGGTACTACAGGTAGTACTCCCAAAAATTTACTTACCCAAATATGAAGAGAAAATAATTACCTTAACAAACTAAATGAGGAGCTGGAGAAGAGAATATTGAAATGATGGGGGAGACGGGGGCAGAGAAATTCTTGGACGGCAGCTACTAGACAGGAGCACTAGCAGAAAGAGGATCTAACTTTTGTTATTACTGCACAGAAAAAGGCAATGGCAAGCCACTTTAGAAAGTTTTGTACCTTGAAAGCTCTATGATGGGGCAATCCAAAATGAAACAAGAGATAATACTTGAATATGAGACTCATGGGTCTCCCAAGGCATTCAATCGACTACAGTACTAAGGAAGAGCAAAGGGCAAGGACAATTGATCTGTTGCTAATAAAGCAAATCCAAAAGGATGTTAAGTGGCCAGCAGGTAGAGAGGTAAAAGAAAAGCCAGGTGCTGTTTAACGCATATAATTGGAACAGGGAACTCAGAAATGTAAGTCAAGCTAAAAGAGAAACTATAAAGCAAGCAATGGAACACTTAAACACTGCAGTAGGTTGTATGGATGAATTAAAATGGGTTGTAATGGAACATTTTCAGTCATACAATTACAAAGAGTTTTGCTCTAGAGATGAGAAATGCAGAAGAAATTCTGTGGTTCTAATACAGAAGCAATATGTAGCACGAACAGTTTTGGGTTATAATGCTAAGTCTTAAGAGGAAAGATGTGTTATAGGAGACCAATGCCAATATCAGCCACAATGGTTAAAAAAGCTGACAGGAAAAAAAAAATAGATTCATTTGACATATGGTGCTGAAGGAGAGCTTTGCAGAAACCCAGGACTGCCAGAAAGAGAGATGTTAGCCCTAGATCAAATCAAGCATGAACTCTCTCTATAAGCAGAAATAAGAAAAACTGAATCTGTCATACTTTGGGCACATCCTGAGGAAAGAAGACTTGGTGAAAAAGACAAAAAAATGTTAGGAAAGGTTGAAAGCAGCAGGGAAAGAGGAAGGCCAAACAAGAAAGAGAGAGAGAGAGATTGACTCAATGAAGTAAGCAACGGTCTTGAGTTTGCAAGAGCTCCGTTAATGAGAGGATCTTCTGAACATTGCTCATTCATAGGATGGCCATGAATTGGAGGAAATCTGATGGAGCATCACAACAAACTTTTCTGCTTTAATGATTTCTAAAAGGTGCATGGTGCTTGGAAAAGTTACCTTTTTGATTTACAGTTGGCCATGTTGGACTATGAGTTATGAGAATTGCAGTGCAAAAGAGTAACGTTTTAAAGGCTTGAAGGAGCATCCGGAACCATGGGGTGCGACCGGAGCACATGCTTGTGTTTCTGAATGGGAAAACTGAACTGATGACCTGTTCCTTCTGCCTCCTCCACCCCCTCATCCCAAAAGGTTAAATTAGCTTCTAGAGGACAGATAAGATAAAAGAGAGATAAAAAGGCTGATCTTCTGGCAAGATTCCCTTGTTGCCTCTGGTACCCTCCAGCTTTCTCTACCTATCTCAGAAGGATCAGAGTTTTCAGCTGTTCCTATCTTATCTCTCCTGCAAAGGCTAATTCTCCATGTCTGTGTAGAGAAAGACAAATAGGGAGGAAGAAACCTTAAAAGGAAAGTAAGATAAGATAAACAGAGATAAAACTATGGCTAGCAGCCAGCAGCTCCTGTCTCCTGTTTGCTCATCTCTATTACTAATTTTTTTTGCCCCGGTGGATTCAGAAATAGTCAACGTCACTGCTTAAATTACACATAGCCGCTTTCAAAGTAATCATGGGTGAGAATTATCTCCTTTCAGGTGAGATAGGATTAACATAGATAAATAAAGGATGTTACAGGAAGCTTCCATGAGTGTTTGTCAAGCTGCAGCACACAAGGGTTTGGGAAGCTGTAGCCCTTCAGCTACCTCTGGACTGGAAGTCTCAACAACATCTTGATCTCCAGCTAGGGCCAGTGGGAATTAAGAGAAACAACTTTTGGATGACTGCATGTTGTTTGTCCCACGGGGCTTCAGAAGTTAGGTTCTCTCGTCTTAATAACTCGTATTGCTTTTGTTTAATTACTCACAATTACTGAAATTTCCTGATCAGATTCATGATACATGGAAATAAGTAATGGCTGTCCCTGACATAATACCATTGGTTTTTAAGTTTGTGTCTATTCTATGAACCCAGTTGCACTTTTAAAATATAACATGTTTTTTTATTATTATTTATTATTTATTTACTGGCCAGGTATGTAAACCATACCCGGAATTTAATATGGCTGCCGGCCACACTTAAAAACACTACACACGGCCACACTTAAAAACACTACACACACACACACACCATAAACAGTGAATACACAAGACAATAAAAGCAAATTTCTACAAAAAAACAATTGCCTCAACTCCCAGTTGCGTCAGATAGTTACAAATTCAACAATTTGATGGCACAGGGAAAAAAGCTATTTTTGTGCCTCGATGTTTTAGTATATAGCGTCTTATATCGCTGACCAGAGGGGAGAAGATTAAACAAGTTGTGACCAGGATGCCGTGGATCTGCTGCAATCTTTTCCGCTCTCTTTTTAACCCGTGCAATGTACAACTCTTCCATTGATGGCAAATCAGCTCTGATTATTTTTCCAGCAATTCTGACAGTCCTTTGAAGCCTGTTCTTGTCCAGTTTGGTTGCCGAACCGAACCAAACAGTTATGGAAGAACAGAGGACAGATTCTATAATGCCTCTGTAAAACTGGACAAGCAGCTCCCGAGGCAGATTGAATTTCCGAAGTTGTCGTAGGAAGTACAGACGCTGGTGAGCTTTTTTAATGATGCCATCGATGTTAATTGACCATTTCAGATCCCGAGAGAGTACAGAGCCCAGGAACCTGAACAACTCTACTACAGAGACCATGCTGCCTAAGATGGAAAGTGGGAGTATACAAGGGGGGTGTTTACGAAAGTCCACTACCATCTCCACCGTTTTCTGTGAGTTGAGCACTAAGCTATTACTGTTGCACCATGAGACAAGATGCTCAACTTCCTGTCTATATGCCGACTCGTCACCGTTCTTAATAAGTCCAATGACCGTCGTATCATCTGCAAACTTTAGAATCTTAACAGAGGGATTCGTAGAAATACAATCGTTCGTATATAAGGAGAAAAGCAATGGGGAAAGTACACACCCTTGGGGGGCTCCTATACTAATTGTGCGGATATCGGATGTTATTTTCCCCAGTCTCACTTGCTGTTTCCTATTTATCAGAAAGCTATGTATCCATTTACAAACAGAGATGGGTACCTTTAGTTGAATCAATTTAAGATACAATTTAGATGGTACAATTGTATTAAACGCGGAACTGAAGTCGACAAAAAGAACCCGTGCATAAGACCCTGAGGAATCCAGATGTTGTAGGATATAGTGCATAGCCATATTGACAGCATCATCTGCTGATCTGTTGGGATCATAGCCATATTGACAGCATCATCTGCTGATCAGTTAGGATAGTCCTAACTATCCTGATTCCCATGCCTGATTGTCCTGACTGAAGCCCACGATTCTTACATTTATGGATCACAAAATTATGTTTTGTGTATATAGGATATTGCAATGACTTTTTCAATGAAGAGAAAATCTGATAATTCTTGGTGATGTAATACAACCGAGTGCCTCTCTGAATATGCTCGGGGTTGCATCCAGACATAGGTAGTTTTAGATGTTGGAGTTACAATCTACCATTGTATTGGAACAATCCCTAAATTTTGTAGAACATATTTTGCTTAAACCATTTGTTTGTTTCATTGACATAGTCAACTATCAATGGAAATAGATTCTCCTTGTCGTTATGGTAATATTGTAACAATGGAAGGACGAAGACCCAATTCTGTTAATCTATGGATCAGTTCTTTCAGCATTCAAACGTGTGACATATAGACAACAACAGTAAGTGGATTTCTACCTGGACATTTGGCCAGCTTTCATCAAAGTTTGTGTCTGGATTTTGATTCAGGCTTAGAGACTTTGTTTTAACAGCTGTTCTTCATTTTGATTTTGTGCTTGCAAAGCTCCTGTTTGCTGGCTGAAGCAATCCCATACTCTGCCAACCCAATGTTATCTTTTCAGCAGAACTTATTACATTTTTTTTTTCTTCCTCTACTGTCCAGAACACTCAGTAAGTCACAGGGCCAACAAGAGCACAGTTCAGGTCCAAGAAGGCTGTGTTTGAGGAGGAGAGTGGCAGTCTACCAAAAACATTTGGGGATTCCCCCCCCCCGCTTGGACCAATTTCTTCTGCATGTATTTCTTCTGCATATTTTTCTTCAATATATGCAGATTAATTTGTCTTTTCACCTTTAAGCCATGTTAAAAAGATAGAGACTGTAAGACTCCTTAAAACTAGACCCGTGAGAACATCAGACTAGGCTGTGGAACAAACAGTCAAGGAAACTGCATAAAGATTGATTACATCACTGTGGAGATAGTATGTGATTCATCTAGCACTATTCAGTGCTCAGCAGGGCACCATTTTAGTAGTTTCCCTAAATAAATTGTCCTTATTTCGACTTGTTTTAACTATAAATGCAATAATTTAGATAGTATGTCCAGAGCTTACTTCTGCTCTAACATTTGCTGTCAACAAAGAAGTACCTAAGTTTATGTACCAAAATCATTGTATACAAGACTGATAAACGTTGCAGCAGTTACCTTTTTGTGCAGGTTTCCGGGAATGGAATATGATGATGTACAGATCTGTTGTTGTCTGTAGCTGATTTTGCTTCCTCATATACCTCTGCCTGTACCCAACAACAACCTGAACAATGGATCTTCAGAAGACCTGAATGGCTCATTCATGACTTAAGAGGAGAGTGGGGTGGGGCGTATTGAGGAGACAAGTTAACTCTTTGCAAATTTGATCTTTCAGTAGGGAATGGCCACTTTTTTGTTACATAAAACACTACCTCAGCCTGTGGTGACTTAAAAGTAACATTTGAATCACATTTTATTATCCCACACATTGATATCAATATCAACAGTAATATTAAAACTGTTATTTTCTGTTCACTACTTTTGCCTGTTATTATCCCTTGCAATTTTGATTGTAAGCTAATACACAGATAAACCAACCACACTTGGTCATATAGTTAAGGCCTATTTCAGACATCCATCTAGGAGAGGCCTGTGAACAAATCTCCTCAGTGCTGCAATAGAAGCTACAGCAGTGGTTCCCAATCATGTGTCTGCAGATATTCCTGGACTACAACTCCCAGAAACCCTGGCCAGCACAGGTAGTGGTGAAGGCTTCTGGAAGTTGCAGTTCAAGAACATCTGGCAACCCAGGACTGGGAGCTACTGAGTTTCAGGAATGTTGAAACTTCTCAGGTGACTCTTGTGTCTGTGTTGGATCAGCATGGATAATACTCAGTGGCCCTTAGGACATTGTAATGTTGATTTTTTTCCATGATTTTTATTTTTTTTTAACATAAGGGGTGACAAAAAGGAAAAGGGGACTTGGAATTTATGAGGAAGAGGAGAGACAATAAAATACTAACAACCATTCTATACTTATTGCCATATCAAAGTTTTAAGTTATTCTGTTTACTCTTTTCCGCCTTCTAGATTAAGTTCTCATTTCAGTATATGCTATTTACACATTGCCTGTTAATTTAGTCCATTTGTTGAATAGGTCCCATCTTTCTGTTGCCTTTTGTAGGGGATAGTCCTTCATGACTTCTGATAAAATGTCCATTTCTGCTATTTCCCGTATTTTTTCAATAAGATCTTCTTGTTTCGGTATCGTCGGACTTTTCCAATTTTTAGAGCATTGTAGGGTTGATTGAAAGGGCTGAAGTGTTTGCATCCTTGCTTTAACCCTGGAATTTCAGGAATATTCTGCTGGTCTAGCAATCTTAAATTTTGGGGGGTGGGGAGAGTATCAGGAGTTATGTCTTTAGGAGAGCCATTTAGACTTGCTCAAAAACACCTTTGTCTTTTTCGTTGACTTGCATGTTGCTGTTGTTGATGTTGTTAGAAGTCATGTGTTGACAATGCTGTTTTCTTCATCTTTCTCAGAGGTAGATAATTTCAAGAAATTATTAAAAACATTCCTTTTCAGACAGGCCTTCCAAGACTCTACTCTATTTTGATTCAACTTATTGATCAGCCCCACCATATTTTTCTTTTTTTATGTTACTGTTCATTGATATTATTTTTATCTGTTTAGTTTTGTATTGATTAATTTATACTTTGTCTTGCTATTGTATTGTTTTGTTTCATACCATGTTTCGTGCTATGTAAACCACCCAGAGTGGCCTGGGTTGCCAGATGAGCGGTAAACAAACAAATAAGCAACAAACAAACAAACAACATTGCTTTTTTGGACTGCAGCACCCAGAATCTCCAATAGACCATTTTACCTGTGGATTCTGGGAATTATAGTCCAAAATTTTGATGTTGTGGGCCAAACTCTCAGGACAGATAACTCAAATATAAATTCTGTTTTACAGATGTACAGTCATGACCCTTTCAATTCTGTCAGAAAATGCAACCCTTCTCTCAGAAAATTGTTGCAGTTGCAAATATTTTGGTACTCACATGTTCATTTATTTGGTTTGCGTTGGAACAACACCCAAAAAAGAGAAGAAAAGTCAAATCTGTTATAATCCCACACAGAAATGCCAATTGCTGTTTTGAGATCTCTCTACAGGTGTTCTATGGGATTCAGATCTGAATTGCTGTCCATTTCAGAACTCTCCAGTGTTTTGTTGTAACCATTTCTGAGTGCTTTTTGAAGTGTGTTTTGGGTCATTGTCCTGCTGGAAGACCCATGACCTCTGGTGGAGACGCAGCTTTCTGATCCTGGCCACTATGTTGTGCCCCAAAATTCTTTGGTAATCATCAGATTTTATAATACTGTTCACACAGTCAAGGCATCCAATGCCAGAAGCAGCAAAGCAATCCCAAAATCTTTGAACCTCCACCATGTTTGACTGTAGGGACTGTGTTCTTTTCTTTGAATGCCTCATTTCTTTTTCTGTAAATGGTGCCATGATGTCCTTTACCAGAAAGCTCTACTTTTGTCTCATCTGTCCACAGTACATTTTCCCAGAAGGATTGTGGTTTTGTCACATACGTTTTGGCATATTCCAGTCTTGCTTTTTTACGCCTTTGTGTCAGCAGTGGTATCCTCCTGGGTCTCCTTCCATAACGTCCCTTTTCATTCAGATGGCAACAGATAGTGCGAGCTGACACTGTTGTACCCTGTGTCTGCAGATCAACTTGACTATTTGAACAATCCTTCATTGCAATTTTTCAATAATTTTGCTCTTCCGTCCACAACTAGGGAGGTTACTTACAGTGCCATGGGCTGTAAACCTCTTGATGATATTGCACACAGTGGACACAGGAACATTAAGATCTCTGGAGATGAAGTTGATATTTTTTGACATTTTTTTCTCTGAAATCCACAGACAACTCTTTACATTTTATTCTTTTCTCCATGCTCAGTGTCACACACAACACAAAGGTTGAGCCAACTTTCCTCCATCTTATCTGGTTGCAAGTGCGATTACTATATTGCCCACACCTCTTACTTGTGACAGGTGTGTCTAAATACAAATTAAAGGAGCATCACATGCTTGAAAAGCAATTATTTCTTACAATTTAAACAGGGTGCCAATAATTTTGGCCAGTGCCTTTTTGGGTTTCTGTGTGGGATTGTATCAGATTTGACTTTTCTTCTCTGTTTTTTTTTCCAATACAAACCAAAGAAATGAACGTGTGAGTTCCAAAACATTTGCAACTGCAACAATTTTCTCAGAGAAGGGTTCCATTTTCTGACAGAATTGCAAGGGTGTCAATATTTTTGGCATGACTGTATATCCCTTTCTAGTTGCTTCTGGAGAACTCAATTTCCACTACTTCTGGTTTAAAAAACAGTGTTCCTTTTCTTTTCCATTTGCTTCCCATTGGGTGTTGCAGTGTTCAGCCCACAAATTTCTTCCAGCAGACTCTGGGAAGGAAGCACTTGGTAGCACCAAGAAAGACTTAGTAGTTAGGGATCTGGCGGCAGAGCCAGAAGTTGGGAGTTTGATTTCCCATTGTGCTTCCAGGAGCTGGACTATATGAGCCATAGGACCCTTTCTAGCTTTGCTGTTCTAAGATTACACTGCCCTTTAAATTCATTATTATGTTGACATGTAACCTGTCTGTCCCATGCAGAAGGCCTTGCCCGCTCTGTCATCACACAGTTAATGACATCACATGGGCACACCTCTGTGTCTGAGGTTTTAGGCCTGACATCACAGGGCTCCAGGGATGTGCAATGAAGGAAACATCACAGGAATACTGAATGCTATGTGCACTTGCCACCCACATGCAACCTCCCCCCAGTTGTTTGTGATGCAGATTACTGCAGCTCCAGACTAGGCTCTGACTAAAGTCAAAACCTGTCAAAATGGTCAGATGCTTCAGCAGTTTTTAAAAAATAAATAAAGCATTGGTTGTTCTGGGTTTTTCGGGCTCTTTGGCCATGTTCTGAAGGTTGTTCTTCCTAACATTTCACCAGTCTCTGTGGCCGGCATCTTCAGAGGACAGCAACCTGTGCTCTCAAGATGCCGGCTGTCCTGTGAAGATGCCAGCCACAGAGACTGGCGAAACGTTAGGAAGAACAACCTTCAGAACATGGCCAAAGAGCCCGAAAAACCCACAACAACCATTAGATCCCGGCCGTGAATGCCTTCGCGAATATATTAAATAAAGCATTCACCAGAATGTAGCATATGTGGACACTGCCCATCCTTTAAAAAAAGGAAACAAAAGACAACATATTCCCTGTCCTATCAGTTTGACTGGAGGTACAGCTTGGAGAAGTTTGCATTTAGGGACTCCAGCTTCAGAATGCTCCAGCCATCATGGCAGTTTCCTAAAAGGTGATGGAAGTCATATCAGATTAAGTTATCTGTCTAATTTAATAATGTCAGATGCCCTCTTCACTGTTCTTGGCAATGTTAATTGCATTGCTTTTTTCTTGATATGAGAGGGACTGAAATGAGAACCCAGTAAAATTAAGTTATGTTACAGAGACCTGACTTTGGCATCACTGTATTTTTAATTGCAGACTTCTCAGCAAATATACTTCAGTAAATTACACACTAGATTATATTTTTCCCCTTCTATT
Organism: Pogona vitticeps; assembly: GCF_051106095.1. NCBI lineage: Eukaryota > Metazoa > Chordata > Lepidosauria > Squamata > Agamidae > Pogona > Pogona vitticeps. Next base: position 160,853,161 of record NC_135783.1, read on the forward strand.
TTTTTTATTATAGTCATAATAATGCAAAAGCATACTAGAACAATAACAGTAAATAAGAGTGGTGATGTTGAATAAGCGTCTGAATGAGAAAACAAGAACAGAAAAATTCAAATACAGTTAAAGAAATGAGAAAGAAAATTTAATCATAAGAGAAGAAGAAAAATCGTGTCGTAATGGCACATTAATATTCAAGAGAACTACAAATACTTAGCTTTCAGGAATAGATCACAACAATATACCGGCTGAAATCCTGATATGCAGTTATGCAAATAATGTGACTTTTAGAAAAAATTGCTGTAAATTAAGAAATATCCATAGGCATTATTTGTTGCATGCTGAATCATGTGACTCGGCATGTAACAAGTCATATCTACAGAGATTTCTTGATTTAATTTTAGAGGAATCACTTCTGAAACTCATGCTGTCTGTGTAATGGTGCAGTAGGATTTCAGTTATTGTTTCTTCTAGTAGGTTTTCTGAGAATTGCAGCAAAGTTCAGAGGAAAAAGAGAAGTGTGGCATGGCAGCGACTGATGATGTCATCATCCATATTAATCAAAAAAGCTTAAAGGGTGTTCTAACCCTTGAAGCTCTTGTTCCACTAAATCATTGTGGGTGGTTAGATGGAATCTTTGCACAAAGCGTACAAATCCATTTCCAGATTTGTAGTGTGGAACTAGAAAAACTAGAACTCCATAAGAATATCAGACTTATGAATCAGACCAATGCTCTCTTTCTTTCAGCATTCTATTTTGTACACTGGTCACCCAAGTCCCTGTGGGAGCCCCTCACATAGGATATGAAGGCAACAGGTCTCGTTTGGGGCTGCTCCCCTTAGAGGCCTCCCCCTGCCCCAGAAGCAAGAAACATACAACCTCGGAAGCTTGCAGCTGTGATGACTGGTTGACCTAATTCGGCTTCCTCTCTGTTTTCCTCTCATTACATTATTCATTGTCAATATTGTGCTGCTTCTCTCATGAACGCTATTGTGGCTTTACAGTCATATTTTCAGAGTGTTCCCTGCTATCTGGTTACACAATTTAAAACAATAACAGCAATAGCACACCCCGAAAAACTTTTTCAGGTTACAGTTACAAAATCCCACAGCCAAAATGGGGTGGTCTGGCCAAAAACCGAATTTTCTAAGGTAGAGTCATTGTTATATGGATCTGTGTGAACCTCAGAGGTCCTAAGTGTGTGTCATGGACCTATAGGCATATGTACAAATACCATATAGATAGGCCAGTATCCTATTGCTAGTCTGAAACCCTTGAATTAAATTCTTGAATAGTAAATCAACAGCTAAGTAAATTCTATGGGTGTATTCCTTAATTTATTGCTGCAAATTATTGCTGTGATTCAGTAATTTGGAAGAAGTATAACTATTGTGGTGAAATGTGTATGATGTTAATCTCTGGATTTTCTTTACTTTGGTCTCACAACTGGCGGAGAACTTCCACAGCACGTTGTGACCTCATTTTAAAAAGAGTTTTAAAGTTTGTCTTCTATTGTAATGTACAAATTATTTGGTGAAATCTGCATGTTTCTCCTACTACGGACTTGTACCTTCCTCTGAAAGCAATTACTCATTAATTTATGTTTCCTTTCTTCAGACAGCATTAGTTTTCCATGTTATTAAGAAATATTGGTGTAACGTCAGAACCAAATATTAATGCTAAGAACACAGCATTAAGTGTGGGCTGCAAATTGTGAAACACTGAAATTGTCTCTGGTGGTTGAGATTACATTTATGCTTAGTTTCAAAATGATCAGGATGAGGTTTTTTTAAATTTGTTTCCAGAGTTCATTCCTGGTTTTTGATTTTGTTGAGTACACAGTGAAAGAACCATTGTTCTTTCTAGCATTTACTGCACACCGAACTTTGAAGGAAGTAGAAGCAAGCTGATATGTCATTTGGCTGTCACCAGGAAGGGAGTTATGAAAACAGAGGTAACTATGAGGCAACACTAAGCTTTCTGTGACATGTCATATTTGTTCTTTCTGTAGACTATGGAACAAAAACAGCCGGACACATTTGTGTTTTGCAACAAATGAAATATATGTCCCCAGGGGGACAGGGTGGGAGAATGTCTTTCTGGAAAAATATATTTGCTGTAAAAAAAAAGAAGAAGAAGAAGAAAGAGAAAAAGAGAAAAAAAAAGAAATCAGGTGAACATTCTAAGACGATGAATAACTTGGTACACCTAATGATCACATTTTTTCACTTCCTAGCCATTTATCTATGTGATAGATTTATACCCATGTTTTCTCTTTTAACAGATTCTGTTAAACAAGTCAATATTTAATTAAATTAAAAACATAGTTTAAGTGTATCAACAAAAAAAGCTCTTTCTCAGCAACTAATCAATTGTCAAAAGGCTCTCTGAACAAAAATGTCTGGCAGAAAGACAAGCAAGTGGGAGCTGGGCTATCCTGTCTTCCACAACCTGAGAGTAATACGCCGAGAAAGCGGCCTCTCCTGTTTGCACCAAATATGCCCTCAAGGATGGTGGGACTGGTATGTGTGTGTGTGGGGGGGGGAGGAAGACTCCCCTAAAAATCTCAAAGTGTGGGCAGTCTTTAATGGGAGAATAGAGTCCTTCTGATAGTTTGGCTCCAGGTTCATATACAACTGTAGTCCCCAACGTTGGCCCTCGAGATGTTCTTTGACTACTACTCCCAGAAGCCTTCACCACCACCTCTGCTGGCCAGGATTTCTGGGAGTTGCAGTCCAAGAACATCTGGAGGTCCATGGTTGGTGACCGCTGATATACAGTACTTCTTAAAGATAATAACCAACATTTTGAATGGTGGCTGGATAACAGAGCTGCAGCAGGGAAGCTATCATTGCAATGGAGTTATATGCTGCCTGTAACTGGCTGAGGTCCACGGCTTGGCTGCACCCAATTAGACTGATGGAAGTTTCTGAACATTTCTCAAAGGCAGCCCTGCATGGAGAGTTTTAGAGTGTGTTGCAGCATATAATGCCACCATGGCCAGATGAGACATCTGAAGTAACAAGCATACAGTACCTGTTCCACAATCCTTTGCTGACACACACCCATCCTGATTTAGGGCTGCATGTAGGAGTATGCCCGTACTGGGATCAGCTCATAAATATAAAACAGGCCTTCATTGCATTCTATTTTTATCTAAGTTCCTGAAATCCAGGGAGGCTGATCTGCACATCATGCTCAGGTTCCTCAGGCTCATCCTTGCTGTAGAACTACCCTGATGAGGTCATGACAATAATAGGCTAACTATTGTGAATTTTCAATATTAAGCACATTAATTATTGCATTATTTTCCCACTAATATATTTAACTTTGAAATCATTCATACAGCGACCACTGATTTGAGGCAGCTAGTATAAAGTGCAATGATTGGAATGATAGAATTTGATCAAGGGATGCGATCAAGGGATAGCCTTGGTTAGGCCTCACCTTGAGTATGGTGTCCAGTTCTGGACACCACACTTCAAGAAGGATGCTGACAAATTGGAACAAGTTCAGAGGAAGGTGACAAGGATGATCAGGGAGCTGGAAACCAAGCCTTATGAGGAAAGGCTGAAAGAATTTGGCATGCTTAGCCTTGAGAAAAGAAGACTGAGGGGCGATATGATAGCACTTTTCAAGTATTTGAAATGCTGTCATACAGAGAAGGGACAAGATCAGTTCTCAATCACCCCAGAGTGCAGGACACGCCGCAATGAGCTCAGGTTAAAGGAAGCCAGATTTCGGTTGAAGATCAGGAAAAATGTCCTAACTGTTAGAGTGGTATGACAGTGGAACCAGTTGGGAGTTGGTGAGTGCTCCAACACTGGAGGCATTCAAGAAAAACTTAGATTATCACCTGGCAGATGTGCTTTGACTGTATTCCTGCATTGAGCAGGGGGTTGGACTTGATGGCCTTGTAGGCCCCTTCCAACTTCACTTTCCTATGATTCTATGCTAGCAATGTGCTTTTCATGTTTATACAAAAGGCTCAAAACACAAAAACATCTCTCTTAGAATTCATGATCTTTCAGCAATTGTGGAGACAGAAACTATTAAATATGATCGATTTACATTTATTTAAAATGGGTACATGAAAGCTTTATGTTTCTTTCATGTTCCCTCTTTCAAGTAACTTTTTGCTATCCTACTTTGTGTTAAACTGCCTGAGAAATTTTCTATCCAATTGTGTTGCAAGAGCTATTTTAAAGACCTGGTGGTGTGACTGGTGAGGCTCTCAACAGGCAGTCAGAATTTTGGTTCTGTAGACGGTGCTGGAGCCAAAGGAGGATTGTTCTTTTTTGCTTCAAGAAAACAAAAAGCACCAGCAAACAAATAAAGGCAAAAAATACAGTTAAAGCTATCCCAACACAGAACTATTATGAGAAGACTTTCCCTCCCAGACACTACTTGATGCTTTCTTTTCTTTTCTTTGAGTCTAGTAGCTTTGTTCTTTGTGTATGGTGTTACTGTGTACTCAGCTCTTGCGCCATCATTTTAAAGAATTTTCCCTTCAAAAACATTAGGACAAATCACCGACTCTACACTTTGCTTTCTATCTGAATGGGTACCTGATGGCACCTCTAAAACCCAGGGTGGTGGTTGTTGTTTCCAACTAAACAAATATTATGATAACCCTACATGTAACTTCATCCATTGTAGATCAAATCCCTGATCTGCCTTTCAACACGCTAGGAGCACTGCTGTGTCTCAACATAGAAAAACGTTATAATCTGAACAGAATCAGAAACTTAATTACTTCAGTAAATTTCATTATAGAGCATAAAAGAAGGCAAATATGTAAAATACGTTTTTTTAAAATAAGCAGAAAGTATGGCATGGAAAGAGATATTGAAAAAGAAATGTTTTTGTTTTTTTTTAAAAAAGAGATAATTAGTTTATAAAACTGTAGATGTGCACAATATTTTCCGAGTGATACTCAAATTTAAATGATTGTCTTAATAAAGTAAAAGGTCAATGTTATAGCTCGACTACAGGGAGATGACTGGCACAGGCAATTTATTCTGGAGCCTTATTTTATTTCTGTGGTACATTTACAAGAAGCCTTGCAGTCTTTTGTTAGATGATGGTTGCATCCCCACCGATTCTTTAAATCTGGACAGTTACGGAATTTATCCATATACTTGCATGGATTGGCTAAACACAAAACAAAACAAAACATCAGTGCTACCTACACTGGAAAATGAACAATACATACAGTAAACTATCCAGCTCATTTTTTAAAAAAAGAACCCGGTTGTTTAAGAAATCATCTCTCTAGTCAGTGCTTTGTTTTCAACAGGAGCAAAACATAGCTACAGTACTCCGATCTCCCCAGAGGGGGCATGAAGGCACCATCTTATATAATTATTATGATTTTTTTGGACATGTTTCCACATTATAATCTTTGGTCCTGAGTTTCAAAAATCTAAATATTTCCTTTTATGATCTATAAATCAGAATCTCCAAATTCCTTTGATATAGCAGATCGTAGAAATTTAGCAAGTAATTTACATTTAGAATTGCTTCTGTAAAACTCTTTTTCTTCTTCTTGGTACATTATGCTAGCATAAGTGCAATGGTATACGCTGCGGTGGCAAATTGCTCTCCTGAATGAGCTGTTCTTGGCATCTCTTGCCATGCACCAATTTGCGAGGCTGGTTCGTGGGTGAGGGATACCAGCAGCAATTTGCAGCTTTATTTATTTATTTATTTATTTATTTATTTATTTATTTATTTATTTATTTATTTATTTATTTATTTATTTATTTATTTATTTATTTATTTACTTATTTATTTATTTATTTATTTATTCATTCATTCATTCATTCATTCATTCATTCATTCATTCATTCATTCATTTATTTGATTTCTACCCCGCCCCTCTAGACAACGTCTGCTTGGGGCGGCTGTAGATTTCTGTCACTGCACGTATGCTGGTAACCAATAGGATTCTGGTGATTGGTGGTGGTGGTGATGATTGTGAATATGATGATTTGAGTGATAACAAGAGAATTCTACAGTTAATAGTTATCAGTGTTTTATAGTGCTTATGAACAAGCTATGATTTTTATCTTTGTAGATTGGTTGGCTAATTTCACAAACCTATCTAAGAATACCTCTGTACATGACCACCTTTTTGTCTCTTGATAGTCCAACTTACTGCATAATCCTTTGTCACAAGCATTTGGGCAGTCCTCACATGGCTTTCCTGTTTTATAGGGAGTGTTCATGATGTCTGCCCGGTTCCCTCTGGAATGTCAAATGGAAATATATATCATGCAATTAGCGGTGTTAATACATCCAGGGCTGTGGAGAGATATCCTCGTTACAATGCTCCAGGAGCCCCTCTTTTATACCAGTTAGAAAATACTGATAGATGCACTTCCTACCATTGGACCAAGGGGAGGGGGCTTTTACCAAGGAGAAACAGAGGGACCCCTGAGGATTAGGTGTAAGTGGCTGGTGTCTGTGTGCTCCCAAACATATGAGTTGACCACTGCTGGTATCATCTCCAGTAAACTCCCACTTGTAAAGGCTGAATTTATTTATTTATTTATTTATTTATTTGATTTATATCCCACTCATCTGGTAAATCTATACCACTCTGAGCGGCTAGAAGCATTATTTTCCCCCAACTGGTGTTTCTTTGAACTATTTGCATGGCACCACGTCATACAGAGCCTTTGGTTCTTTCTCTCCATCTAGAGTGATTGCTGTATATGCTTTTTCTTCAAGAGTTTGTACTGCTTGACAGTGCCCAGAAGAAGCTTGATGAACTTGGTGCCTTTGAACTCCCTCTTACCAGGACTTCTTTGGGCCTCTGTTTTCTCCCACCATCATTATCATAGTTGCTTTCACTCTATTTATTTATATCACAACCTGCACCTTTGCTTTCAGCAAGGGTTGAGATGTAATAGACTTGAAGCTTACAGGCTTAGCTCAGAATCCTCTTTGGGAGTGTTGTTAAGTGGCATTAAAGCACTCCAAACATGCCAGAGGGTGGAAAGAAAGATCAGTGGTGTACTCTGTAGATGACAGTCTAGGAAACTGCCCCCACCCCAGCTTGCACCTGTCCTGCAGAGTTAGGGAGCATATTTTCAGTGATTGCTATATTGGCATGTTTTCATTGTTGCACCCTGAGATGGAGGAGGGGAGAAGGAGGAACGTGAGGACAAGGATCATGTGAAGTGTAGTAAGCAGAGGGCAGAACCAACTTTCAAGTGAAATTCAACAAAGAATCTTCAAAATTGAAAAAAAAGTAGAACAGCAACCATTTCTGTTAGTTCATGATTGTTAGTAAGAAAGTAGAGCTTTTTGAGCAGCAATTGGTAATGGACAGTATCATATTTCACTATAAGGTCGACAAAGGCTGCTCCTAAACACACCTTTTAAATGCTGGGTACAATTTAAGATTTGAGCTATACAGCTTTTGGCCTGCTTCTCGTGGAATTAGAAGAGGTTCAATCTGAGGGGCTAGATGATTTAATAGTATTTGTTCAAATACTTTGTATAAGTGACAGAGTAGGGAAATTGCTTTGTAGCTTTTGGGGTCTGATGATTCTTCGCCTGGTTCCAATATAGGGATTACTTTTGTATTCTGACATATTTTTGGGATTTGTTTGCTTGTCCAGCAGTTATTAAACAGTTGAAAGAGCCATTCCATTGTGTTTTGCCCAAAATGTTTAATTTGCTTGAATTAAATATCATTGAGTCCCACTGCTTTGCCATTCCTACATCATCTTATGGCTTCCTCCAATATGAAGGCAGGAAAAAGTCCATTGGAATCACTCTGAATATCTCTTTGATGTTTCATTTTTATTACGCCTTGGTTGATCTTCCCTGCCAGGAGCAGCTGGTGTGCTTTTTGGTTCGAGGTTATATTTCCATACAGTGTCCTTTTGTTTGGATCATTGTTCAGTCTTTTCAATAGTCTCCAAGCTTTCTGGATGCTACTTGATCGAACTCCGCTGCAGTCTCTATCCAGTGAGGTCTTTTTGTTTCTGTAAGAATGAAGATCAAAATCCTCCCAGCTTTTACTGCATATCCACTAAAAGGATGTAGTTGGTCCAGCACCCTCTTGATATGGAGGCATCAGAACAGTCCCAAATGGAAGTCACAAACTGATCATAGCTTTCTGGTTGAGGGGCAACCTGCATTGATGCATCAGTTAGGTGAGAATGACCAGCCAGCTCATAAGAACCTGGATTTCATGTTCAGCACAGAAGATCATCTCACACTGCTGTGACTTTGGATGTCCATAGTGACCTTGCTTTGATCAGACATACTGGGGAAGCAAGCGTTTTGTGGAGCCCAGCATCTGTCAAAGGTAGACTTGGCTATATGTAAGATCACCTGAGCAGCTGTTCATGTAGTGGTGAAATGTGGGTCCATCACTGGGACAAAGTGCATACCAAGGCTGCCTTTTTTTCTAGGGATTATGGGTTCATCTTTCAGATGTGGGGCAGGAACAGTGGTTGGGGGACATCTGGTAGGGTCTCTTGGAGTGACTGCAATGGAAACAGATTAGCTGGAGGCAGTCAGGCTTGGGACAATATTGGCTTGCTTCTAGTAGTGGTTTTGTACATAGGAGCAGATCCTGGACAAAGGAGATGAGTGGTTGACCATATTTCAGGCAAAGAGATCCTCTCAGATGGGGATCAGGAATTTTGGAGGAGGCGGAAGACTAGAAAGGATGTGTCTGGCTCAGCGATTCTGCTACAATCCTCCACAATAGGTGGCAGTGGGTCTCCCCCTAATGGTTTTGTACCCAGGAGTTATTTATGTTCACATATTAGTTACTCAGATCAAAGGGGGCTGGGAGGTTGGCATCAGCTGACAATCAGGTCACCCTGATGCTGGGATTCGCTCCTGATGCTGCACCAATGCTTTCTTGCTGCAATCAATGCAAGCTATGTTCCAGTTTTATCCACTTACATTTTATTCTGCAAAAAAAGGTATAACTTGTCAATGTTGTGTGTTACTGAAAGCTGTGGGGCCTGCAGGAGAAATTATACACCTGGATGTACAAACCTATACTGTGAAGAAAACTGGTAGGGAATAAAGCAATGCATTACAAATGTTGAAGAAGAGCTGTATGGATATCACAGACTGCCGGAAAGATAAATAAGTGGGTGCTAAATCATATAAAACCCAACCTCTCTCCAGAAATAGAAATGACTAAAGCTATAGTTCTCTGGATATATCGTGAGAAGACAAGACTCTCTGGAAAAGTCAATAATACTGGGAAAATTGAAGTGAAGAGGAAAAAAATGAAAGTTGATCATGAGATGGATGGATTCAATAAAGGAAACCAGGGCCTTGAGTTTGCAAGGTCCAAGTAGGGCCATTAATGACATTAATTCAATGGATCATCATAGAAACAACTTGATAATTCATAAGAACAACCGCAACTCTGAACTTAAATGTTCTTGTGTCATATGTGAAAAAAAATTGTTTCACCAAGAAATTGTACATTTTTAATGGATACGTACGCAGGACAGTACTGGCAAACGTAAAAGTACTTGTAGTCTGGCTGATAAGGACAGTAGGCGATACCACATCCCACTTGGTATGAATTATACCAAATCACCTGCAGATGCACACAAAAATATGAATGTACAGTAGTCACTTTATAAATGCTTACTATGGACAATCTGAAACTAAATTAGAAAAGAGATCTACACAAGGCCACACTTCTGTGTACAGTATTAGCTGCAGAACTGTTCGTCGTTTCATCTCACAAACTCCTCCCATGTCCTTTCTTAATGTGGCAGAGAGCTTAATATGCTTAAATGATGGTTTGAGGCTGTGCTTCCCCTCCTTTTGTGATGGAATGCACAGCTAGCCAGTATTGCTTTTTCTCAAAACCAAACAAAGCGATTGGCTGGCAGTCTCATAAATATGCCCTCTCCATCACTTCAGGACTGGTAATATTCCAAATTCTGATTGTGGAAGGTTTTTTCATTATGATGTTTGTCATTCTTTAATAGGATGGAGAGGTAAATAGAAATCCTGTTTCAACTGACATCATGATAGGGCTCTTCTGGTGGGCAAAAGAGATGGGCAGAGAGGCTGGTGCCTATCAATGCTGCTGCTCACTCCGCATCTGTGCAGAGAATTCCAGGTCCTGCTTAAAGGGAAGTTGGGGACCACTGCTGCCAGTATCAGAGGGATTTATAATGTGGGCACATTCAGTCACTACTTGTGCATTGTGTATGCCGGAGATGTGTCACTACCATTATGAGTTTAGTGGCTCACTCCATGTGTGGGCAGTGTGTAGATGTCACCAGCACAGACCCAGATATATGGGCTTTGCCAGTGTTTCCAGGGGCCCTATTTTTCTTTTGTTGTTCTTGTATTTTCGATTTGTGCAGATTTCCTCTGTCTTTTGCAACTGAAAGAGCTAGTGTGGAGTAACAGTTCTAATACTGAACTAGGGCTCATGAGGTCTGGGTTCAGGTTCCCATTCGGCCATGATTTTCATTGGGTAACCTTGGATCAATCACATCTTCTTAGCCTGACTCTCCTCATAGTTGTTATGAGCATAAAGTGGGTAAGAGGAGAGTCATGTACATATGCTACCATGAGATTACTGGAAGATAGGTGAAATGGAAATATGGCAAAAATTACAGCTAATAAATAAAATGAACACACTTTATTTTTAGTGGCAGCTTCTGTCAATACAGTGGTGCCTCGCATAGCGATTGCTCCGTATAGCGATGAAATAGCTTTGTGATGGACTTTTTGCCATCACAAGAGCGATCGCTTTGCGATGGCCCCTATGGGGAAATTTCGCTTTGCGATGATCACAGGGAAGAGATCATCGCAAAGCCCCCATTTTCGGCCAGCTGATCAGCGGTTCCAAAATGGCCGCCAAGTAAACAAAATGGCTGCCCGCTGTTTTGCCTCGCTTTAGAGGTACCAAAAATGGCCACCGCAGTGGAGGATTTTCGCATAAGGTTAGGTTTTAAGCCCATAGGAACGCATTAAACTCATTTTAATGAATTTCTATGGGCTTTTTAAAATCGCTTAGCAATGAAATCACTTAGCAGCGATTTTTGCTGCACCAATTAACATCGCTAAGCAAGGCACCACTGTATAAAGTCTCAGCATTGCTCCAGTCTTTTATGAATACAGGATCAATTGCCTTGCACTGGAAGAACTGATACCTTTGCTTGCTAGCTTGCTCCTTCCAAAAAAAAGATAGGTTCATGTTCACCGTGTCTCAAATAGTTAGCAATGATACACTTATAAAAGGAAGTACATTGACACTGTGTGGCCAGTCTTTTACCTGAGTGTAATGGCCAATTACACGGTTTTCTGATGTTGGTCCAAAACCGTACCGAAAGAATTTTACTTCATCATACCATGTCTGAATGGCCCTAGACCAAGAATGACGCCGACTTGACATAAAGAGATTTTCACCACAGCTTTTGTCTTCTAAAAACAGAAATAGAGTTATTAACAAATAAACTTGAGAGCTTGCCTACTTCAGCAACTGAATATAATTACTTCAGGAAAAGTGGCATTAATATCAGCTATGTCCTTGTCCCTTTTCTAGAGTACATTATTGTCTTACCAAGAATGTTAATGTCTCACTTGGAGACAAATTTTACTACTGATTCCAAACTAGTGCCAATCTGTACTCTTCTGCCACCTGAGACAAGGAAAGAAATACCACCACTATTCCGTTATCTTGGAAACATTAATTACTTGCATCAATTCCAAAAGCAAATAAGGACCCAACTGACCCTAGAGCTTACGGACCTATTTCATTAATAAAACAAGATGCTAAGATACATACAGCAGTTTTAAAAAAAGAAAACGAATGTTTTCATTGCAAAATGTATTAAAGATCAAAGTAGTTTTATAATTGGAAGTCAAATGGTAGATCTGACAAAGAGAGTATTAAATATAATAAATGTCATAAGAAAACTAAAAATTAAGGTGGGAATAGTCTCATTATTTACTTTTAAGGCATTTGATTGTGTGGAACATTAGCCAACATTAAAACTGGTAATAAGGTGAGAATAAGAGAAAAAAAAAGTTAAGATGGGTTTAAGATGGTATTTGACATCAACAAAATCGAATAAAATTAACGCTAGTTATCTGTCTGTTGGAAATGTGAGAAGGAAATTGGTACATACTTTCATATGTGGTGGTGATGCGAAAAGTACAAAGATTTTGGAAACTAATCTTTAAAGAACTAAATGACATATGAGAAAAAGATATAGAATTTAATCCTGAGATAGCTCTATGAATATTTGAGAATACAGAATATGATAAAATGACTAGAGAATTGATTACCAATTTATTAACAGCAGCCAGATTAAGAATAGCTAGGAATTGGAAATCAAGGTCTGAATTTCGAATGGAAGAATGGTATAATGAAATATGGAACATTGCTATAAATGATAAGTTAACTGGTAACTTAAAGGTTAAGAAAGGAGAGATGAAAAAGAATAATTTCTATGATATATGAGGCAGATTTCTTGAATATGTGCTAACAAGAGGAAAAGGGAAAGCTCCAAATCAAGAATCAATGTAGTTCTGGAGAAGACAATAAAGGAAGAAGAAGAAGAAGAACAAAGATAAAGGAAGAAGAAGTACTGCAAGAGGTCCCGACTATGGTGGTGGGGAACACAGTCAATATGTATTTTGGTTTATGTATTTTATGTTTATGTTTATGTTGTAGTTTAAGAGAAAAATGGTAATAAAACATTAGTTTATGAGGAGCAATTTAAAGGTATAAAATCAATTACATGTAGAGAATATTGCAATTGTGCTAGTAAATGACATAGCAGAACAGATATCTCTTTGTTATGGCGTTAGATGAAGATGCCCGCTTTCCCCAATATCATTTGCTTTAGTTATAGAATTGTTAGCAAATGTTATCACCAGAGAAGATACATTAATTTGCGGTATAGATTTTACAGATAGAATTAAGATTAGTTTATTTGATGAATATATTTCATTAACTACATAAAATCCATTAATAGTTATGGATCAAGTAAAATCACTAGAAAGAATGTGGAGGACAACAAAATAGATAAATTGATGTAAATAAGATGTTGTTTAATTTTAAGAAGATAATTAGGAAAAATGGATCTTAATGTCTGAAAGTTTATTAGATTTTGGGGTACAAATATTCCAAAGAATTTAGAACTTTTGAAAGAGGAATTTTTTTGACAAATTCAAGCAAGAAATTATGATTTATTATTTCATTTTTTTAAAAAAATATTTTTATCCCAGCTTTCTCCTTAAAAAGGCTTATGTCACTTCCTGGAAGCTCCCCCTCTTCAGAACAGGGGACTGCACCCTCCCCCATAAGTTCCATGTGGTTGGGAGAAAGCAACCTTCCATGAGGAGGCACAGACTAACAGAAAACTATATGTTATACCTTCAGTTTGTGTCATGTTTTGGAATACCCGTTTTCCAAAAACCAGCCTTTTAACTTACGTATTGTTCTGCTCCTTGCTGAACTGTGTTTGAAAGCACATTCGCTTGCCCACCGCTTGGCGTTTCTTGCAATATCTATGTTCCATTCCTACATGTCATATGACAATGTTAGTGCACTGTAAGATGGTAGAATTGTGATCAGATCAAATTTACTTGGGAAGAAGTTAAATACTCTATATTTTAATTTATCCCCTTTGATAGCTTTAGTAAGATTTGTCCATAGACATTTGAGTTGCTACTGCTGATCTGGCTTCTGTATCTTGAAAAACTACTGAAACCTGCTTTAGAAAATCATTGGAGATAGGGAAAATAAAGCAAAACATTAATATTAAAAATATTTTTAAGCCCCCCAATTGTTATACCCAGGCCATAGACTCATGTAATGTGCATATTACACAACCTTTGGGTGTAATTTTATCATACAAATTATTTGGGCAGAACAATGCACAACACAATGGGAAAAGGATGGAACATAATCCTTCACTACACTTGAGGGTACCATTTTAGGTTGGAGTGAGAGTAACAGGCTGCCTGCCACACCTAGCTCTGTTTCTCAACATAGCAGATGGGGAACGGGCACTATCTGTGTACCTGCCAGCATCTTCTGCAGGAGGTAACTTTCTCCCTCTGCCTCATTGTGAGACTGGTCCCATTTAGGGATTTATCATAGAGTTATACTAAATACCAATATTGTGATAATACATAAGATACGTATGGCATCCCGATGCCCTTGATTTTCCTGCTCTCCATTTTTATCCTTACAGCTGCAACTCTTAAGGGGAGGAGCAAAGAACCTCCACCCAGAGTCCATGAGCAGATCCAGACTAGCCAGCATAGAGTCCAGAGGTGTCCGTCACCCTTCTTAAGCCCCTCTTCACCCCCACTGTCCCCAAACTAGGGCGTCCTTCCCAGGTATACATCCTCCCAATCTGAACCAAAGCACAAGGAAGGAGTATTTGTATCTCCAATCAAAGAGAATAATAGGTACTTTGTTCTGCTCTGCATTTTCTCTGATGGAGGAAAGCACAGGCCATGCAAAGCTTCCCAGGCCCATGTGCTGGCCGCAGAGGTGTTCCCGAAGACTACCAATTGATTTCACCAGTGAAGCTAATGAAGGAAAGTTAGGGGGTGGAAGAAGCTTCCCAAATCTGCACACCAACTTCAAGCACACCCCTTTAGTTTGCATTTGGGTATGACTGAAGTCTGCCATCCCTTCATTGTCTCCTCACATGGGGAAGCTGAGGAAGGAACGAAACAGGGTCCCTGGCTGCAAAATGTCAGGGGACTTGGTTATGCCCATCAACACTATCCAGTCTGCAATTGTTTAGGGTTCAAAAACGATATGGAGAGCAAGCCAAAGATAATTTTATTCTGTAGAGCCTCTAGAAATTTCCCAGCAAGCACACTCATAGGTCTCCTTTGTGACTGCCTACTGTATCTTCAGGACCATGTCCTAACTCCTTAACACTAAGAGACTGTCAGTAAACTACAAAACAATGTTACATGTGTTAAGACTACATTACATGGCCACAAGTGGTCAGAGAAGTGAGATGTGGGTCATCTGGGGAATTTTGGGTATTCCTTTCAGTTGGCAGAGTATGCAGTAGAAAAAACAGCAGCAGCACAGAGAAAAATGTGGAGAGATCTGCTCACTCTCAGTTTCTGCTCACTCCTTTGGTTTCTTTTCCCCACAGACTAGCACTTTGCTTTGATAAAATACTCAAGAAGCATTTAAAGTAGAAAATGTACCTTTACTTACAGTTACCATCTGTAGTTACATCCAGAAGGATAAAAAGGGGAAAATAGAGTCTCTACCAAATGGAAGAGCCTCCCATGCTTGTTGCTTGTTTGTAGGTCAGAAAAGGAAGAAGGCATCAACAACAAAGACAATGGAAGCAGGAAAACAAACAGGAAGAGAGGGAGGGGACATGTCTCAAATTCCAAAGGTGATAAAAGAATGTTACCAATGTGGTTACTGGCAAAGGACAATTACATTAGGTTGTAAAAGCCCCCTACTACTGATACTCAGCGTTACTGCATTCAAGATTGCTATTATGTTACTGGATTCAAGATTGCTATTACCCTAACAGGTCAGATCACAAAACTTGTTCCCCACCAGTGTTTTAAATGAATATTGATCTGGGGGATAGAGACTGGCCTCAGATTACCCAGTATGGTAGAGCAGGGTCCTGAATCCGGGACTCTCCAATTCTAGTTGTACACCACCATTAATGTATTTATTAGGAATATTTTATCCTTACAACTGCAACTCTTAAGGGGAGGAGCAAAGAACCTCCATAAATACTTGCTGGGTATCTTTAAAAATCAACTAAAATCATGGATGTTTCGGCAGGCCTTCCCTCCAGTCAATCCCTGATGCCCTCCTTTCTCCCTTCCCCATTGTTTGCTCCCAGTTTTTGAAATATCTATCTTTATGTAAAATTGTTTTATATATATTTATTGTCCTATTTTTATGCTGTTAGCCGCCTAGAGTGGTCTTAACCGACCAGATAGGCAGGATATTTAATAAATAAATAAATAAATAAATAAATAAATAAATAAATAAATAAATAAATAAATAAATAAATAAATAAATAAATAAATAAATAAATAAATAAATAAATAAATAAATAAATTTACAGCTAGTGATGATGAGATAATGGAGATAGCTGAAACATTGCAGTATCTGTCCTATCTGCATATCTTTGTGCTAATTAACCATTGCCCTACCATCTAGACTAGTCTAGTGTTCTTCTGCAACAACTTAATGAGATAAAGTTATTATGTATTTTTGCTTCTAAGAAATGAATGCAGCAAATTCTGGCACTACAACTAGGTCTCCATGCAATTCTTTTAAATTTTCAGAACATAAACCTTACCATCCTCAGCATGTTGCGGGCAGGTGGCTGCACTCTTCTCCGCAAGGCATTGTGCTTCTCAACAATTTCCTTCTGGTGTATGACAGTGTTCATTGAAGCAGTAACATGGCTAGAGGCCTGCAAACAGAGATATTATTCCACCCTTAACTTTCATTACTTGATTAGATGATGATTGTGTTGACCAAGTTGTATCGATATTAAAAGAAAGATATAAAATAGTGGATAATATATGCTTACTGGTGAAATTTACTTAGGGGAAAAATTCTTATCTACAGTACTTTTCCATACCCTTTTTGAGATTGTCAAGTTGGAAGTTCTCTTTGCTGTTACAGGAAGCTTTGCACAAATATGTCTTTCTAGACTATTGTGTGTGTGAAGTAGTATCATGTTGCATCCAAGCTATGGTGACTCATAGGTTTTTAAGGTATGTGAGATGTTTAAGGAGGGGGTTTTATAAGTACTATCGTGCCAGTGAATCTCCATGGCTGAGTGCATATTTGAACACAAGATTCTTGAGTCCTAGTCCATTACTCCATCCGCTACAATGACTACAACCACACTGGGTACCTGTTCTTATTGGCTCATATTGATTAGCTACAGCTTAAGAAAGTTACATTTTGGACAATAATTTTCCAGATCTCTGGGTAGTGTGGTCACCTGCCATGCTAGCTGGGGATATTGGGAACTGTAGTTCAAAACAATGATTTTGCTAAGCTGTGGCGAAACAGTCTTTGAATTTCCTGTTTTATATAAATTCACACGTGCCTTACCTTAACCGTGGGTTGCTGCAACCATACAGCCAGACACACAGATAAGCTGAGCAAGACCATTACTGAAAAGAAAAGAGAAATACGTCTTATTTGTTACCTGTGATTACTATAAATTTCCATCTTTGAAACATTTGGCAAGACCTTAGATGTAGCTACTTAATTTTTGGGTAACAAGCAATGTAACAAGTGGTTATCAAATTGCACTAAATATTGTAGCAAGCCATTAAAGTTCCTTTTAGGTAAAATAAATCATATTTTCTAGTTACTTTAAAACTTCTAAGGGGATCTGAGGCACTTTGATAGGAAGATTTTTTTTGGTTTTATACCTTTCTCTTATCAATCTTATGTTTTAAGGAACATGTTTTAAAAAGGCCATCTCAGCTAACCATATCAAAGGCCTTTGTAAGATCTATGAAGGGCACAAAGAGTGGCTGCCGCTGTTCCCTGCATTTCTCCTGCAACTGTCTGAGGGAAAATACCATGTCAGTGGTGGATTTATTAGCTCGAAATCCACACTGTGATTTTGGATAGCCTCTGCCTGCAAGCATCTGGAGCCTCTTCAGCACAACACGGGCAAGCAGCTTCCCTACAACATTGAGAAGAGAGATGCCATGGTAGTTACTGCAGTCGCCCCTGTCTCCTTTGTGCTTATACAATGTTACAATGTTTGCATCCTTCTACAATGTTACAATGTTTACCCCATCTTCTCTTCAGCAAAGACAAAAGATTTCATACAGCTCCGTGGCTTAAAGTTTGCTGAATCCTGCCTGTTAGAGCAGGTGAATGCAGATGGCTTTAGTAATAATCTCTTGCTAGTGAGAAAATGAAGTTTGATATTATAACATACAGTATAAGCCATATAAACTACACGGCCAGAAAAATGTTCATAGACCTGCACCTGGGAGGGTGGGTTTCCCACAGTAAATTTTTATTGACTAGCCACATGGAGAGAAGAGGAAATTGAAAAACAACCTTGTTTGCAAATTATTATCATAGCTCTCTTGTATCTCTCCTGAATTGCAGGAGGCTTGGCTCCAGGAGAACTGCCTTAATGAGATGTAAACAAGAGCCAAATGGCAATTTTCTTCCTTCTCTCTCTCGTTCACTGTGTATGTGTGTCTAGGTGTCCTAGCTGGCACCAAGTCTTTAACAGAAATAAATAAATAGTATTATTTGCAAACATTTGGGCCTCCTAGTGTTCTAACAGCTGCCGTGCTATCACACCAACCAGCACCAGCCCTGAACATGCTCTTCTGTATTGGTTCAAGTGATTGCACTGTCTGAACTGATGCAAATAGTTCTGCTTTTAAAAAACATAGAAGCCCCAGTGGTGGAAGAGGCCATTCTCTTAGCAATCTCAAGTTGAAAAGAAAGTATAATGTCTCGTCTTTCAAATTTTTGTAAGTATTTTCAAAGAGAAAAATAAGCATTGGCTATTCTCTCCCACTTTTCATGTCATGGTGGTAAAGAAAAAGTAACATGTCACCAATATGAATTTCAGGTTATTCTTTTTCTGTGCAGAATAATAGTAATGATGATGATAATAATAGCAACCTTGCTGGAAAGCAGTGAGCAGTGCAAAGAGAACATTTAGGAAAAAAAAAACAACTACAAACATTCCAAGCTCCACTCCTTCTACTGATAGGTGACAAGTAGCAGAATTATTTGCATGCTTACTTAAGAAAGATAATTAAGTCTGTTCAATGTGATTTTCTTTGGTATTAGTAGTTAAGGATGGCAGCCACATCCTTCAGGTAGGAGAGGGGAAAATGTATTTTTAGCATATACCTTCCATCAGCCTTAGCCAGCATAGTCATTGGACACTAGGAAACTGTGACGGCTGCGATGACGTCACCTGCCTATCAATGTTATGCTGGAGCTCATCTGCCTATAGCAGGGCAGGAGGTGGGACTCCAGGAGGTGGAGCTATGTATATAAGGGGGGAGTGAATGATGTGTGAGGGGAGAGCTAGGATGAGAAGATAGAGATAGATTGGGAGTTAGGGCATGTATGTTATGAAGTACTGTGTTAGATAAGGTCTGAGTGATAGAGTGATTGAAGGGATTCTTTATTTTAATGATTGGCTTATTCAGTTCATATGTTGATTTACTATATATTAAGTTGTACCAATAAACAATAATTTTTATTTTTAAAATCCATACCTTTGTCTGAGGAGTCAGATATATGTGTGTGGTTGGTGGCAGCGTGTTGAGAGAAAGAAAGTGTGAAGTGGCGTCCCCTCTGTGACGTATGAGGAGGCGGCCACAGAAACTATGCGTATCGCCCTGAGCAGTGAAGACGGAAAGTCAAAAAATTAACAATGAGATTAATAGCAACAGCAACACTGGCTGGCTGGGTTGGCTGTGAAAATAAATAACATACACCAAGCAATATGACAATTTAGACTTTTTTTTAGATAATATCTCTACCAATGGCAAGGGGCATTATGAAAAGCGTATGAACTTCTGGATAGCTCAGTGGCTTAGGTCTTTGGCTGCAGATCCAGAGGATGGGAGTTTGGTTCCCCACTTGTGCCTCCTTGAGAGGGGCTGGACTTGATTCAGTCCCTTCTACCTCTGCAGTGTGAAGATGTTGATGTTGATTATCTATTAGAACATAATTGATGCTTTATTTTGACCTCCATTCTACTCTTAAATTAGACTCTCACTTGGTCTTGCCTGTGGTATTTCCCTGATCCAGAGAGTTCAATTCCTATACTTTAATTCTTTCAGAAACCTCCTTCTGCAAATGCCATGAAACAGCTGTGATATATATTTATGAATCTTCACAAGACAGTGGTTTCTATAGTTTACATGTAAAAACTATAGGAGCACATTTTTATGATGTTGCCTATTTAAAACAAATTCAGGAATTTTGTCCTAAGACAGAGTATTCTAAAACTGATTTTTCAAAAGTTTTATGATTCTTACCTTTCTTTTCCAGGAAGTTGTGAAGAATTTGCTGCCTCATGTGTGGATTTCCTTGCTTCACTTAAGTGCCTTATATGTGTGTTTATATAAACATACATCTCAGCCCAGGTGCTTCCTGCTTCACAAGGTGAGATACCCAGGGGTTCTAAGCAATAGGATGTGAAACCTGTGTCACAGTCTTCTGTGAAAATAGCTCGTGTCTTCAGATATCTTCCTGTATCTTCCCGACTGTCTGATCTAAAAACAATATTATAGCTGTTATCCTCTTAAAGTTGACAATGACCGTGACAATTTGTTCCAACTCCACAAAAAAGGAATTACGGGGTGGGGATGGGAAATGAGTCAGACGGGGTCTTTGGAGACTGTCCCCTGGCTATCTTAGTGCTCCTCTGAAGCTTTTGTGTTGTTGTTGCTACCCAATGTGCTGCTGGAGAGGTAATGATAGCATCTACCCATTTTTTTCATATAAAACAAGCACTCTCCGTGAACCTTGCTTCAAGAGGAGTGCTTGCTTCTGACAGACTTCTGGAAGTGTGACTCTCCTTATAAAGAAGGTATTTATTCCTTTGCAGCAGCAAATGTCCTGGTGGTGGCAGCAGTGGAGACACAGGCAGCAACAACAGCAGCAGCAGTGTGGTGTAGTGCCCCAGTGTGTGTTCAAATCGAATTTAGTTTATTGCATAGCACACAGGCCTTGGCAGAATACACAATATAAATATCAATTCAACACAGTGCACCAAGCCCCCTTATATTTGAGGTCCACATTCCTGAAGTTTCATTAAATCATTGAACAGGCAGTTCCTTTCCAATAGATCAGACTGAAGTGACAGGAGCCATTGTACTGAAATAGCCCCTGCACTTCAGCTCAAAATACAGCAAACCTAACGGGTGATTTCATGCTTGAACTGAAAGGGAAAATTTATGCAAAGACATCAGCTCTGCTTTGGCACTGTATGGTAAATCAAGCAAAACTTTAAGACCCTTCCTGACTAAGAAGGTAGGAGCAGCAGGAGGAGGTTTTCTAGAAGATGACAGGCTGATAACAATTGGTTTGATAAAGAATGAGGAATTAGCAAACAGCAATTAAGAGATGCTCTCAAGCTGCATAAACAAAACAATTTTAAAAGCCTAGCCAGATCCTATTTTGATCTTTGTAATTATTACAAACCCAGCATGTTCAGGAAGTGCCAGTGTGGTCTGTGACCCACCAAAGTTATGCACTCCTGAGGTAAATCTTATTTTCTCCCCAACTTTTAAAATGTCAATTAACTCCCCACCCAAAAAAAGAAAGAAAGAAAGAAAGAAAGAAAAAGAAAAGAAAAGACAGATCACTACAATACCTCAGACTCCCCCACTGTTCTTAGAGGAGATGTCTGTAAGTAGTGTGCACATCATCTTTTTTTAAAGCCTGGTATTGGTCTATCAGGAATGTGGTGGTGCTACGGGTTAAACCTCAGAAGCCTCTGTGCTACAAGGTCAGAAGACCAGCAGTCGTAAGATCAAATTCACGTGACAGAGTGAGCTCTTGTCATTTGTCCCAGCTCCTGCCAACCTAGCAGTTCGCAAGCATATAAATGCGAGTAGATAAATAGGTACCACCTTGGTAGGAAGGTAACGGTGTTCCGTGTCTAGTTGTGCTGGCCACGTGACTATGGAAACTGTCTTTGGACAAATGCTGGCTCTACGGTTTGGAAACTGGGATGAGCATCGTGCCCTAGAGTTGGACACGACTGTACTAAATGTCAAGGGGAACCTTTACCTTTACCTTATTGGTCTATCAGGATGGGGTGCAAGTACCTTTTGGTGCTAGAAACAGGAACCTTTCGCCATTGGAATCTACAGGGCTGGAGCAAAAGGATGCAGCCGACCTCTCTCATCCATGATGGTGGCTGAACTCAGGTCATCCAAATAGGATCACAATTAGGTCTGCATTGGGTTTATGTCTGATCTGCTGTCGTCAAACGGTCTTTCTGGAACGTCATTTGTAAAAGCACGCTTCACTTTTAAGTTTAGAAACCAGTGGCCCATGAAGAGCCAGCAGTATTATTTTGTCCTTTAATAATGTAGGATAATTGCTTAACTGGCAACGCTAACGTGTCTTGGTAAATTAACTGGCTGATTGTACTTGATAAATAAGGTTCATATAATACTAACTGTGTTTCACCTTTCAAAACAGTAATTGTGTCTGTTCTTTAGGAATTGTTTATAATCTGGAAACACAGGAACTTCCTTTTCAGCTTGCTATAGCCAGATTTCAGTGGTTTAGATATCTGGTTGTGGAGCCAGAAATTGGGAATTCAATTAACCAGTGTGCCTCCTGCAATACAGCCAGCCAGCCTGCCACTTCCCAGCCCATACAACAGATTCCAGTTGTACTGTACCTTAATACTGACACATTTTATTGGGTTTAAATGTTTGAGAATTGCAGCATGCTTCATCAGTTGATGTTGGCTGCAATCCACAAAAGCTTCTACACAATATCACTGGTTTGTCTTCAAAGATCCTTTCTTGGTTTTGCTGGGACAGACTAAAGGGGCAGCTGAATTACAGTTTATCATACATTTTGTCCCCCAGTTGGGACAGTCTGGTTCAACCCTACTACCAGCGCTAC
This sequence comes from Pogona vitticeps, assembly GCF_051106095.1. Lineage (NCBI taxonomy): Eukaryota > Metazoa > Chordata > Lepidosauria > Squamata > Agamidae > Pogona > Pogona vitticeps. The sequence goes on from NC_135783.1 coordinate 160,875,804, forward strand.
ATAATGTACAAGTAATTGTGAACTGGCGTGACTCTTGGCTACCTTCTCCTTTTCTGGATTACTGGTAAGGCTACGATTTTTAGGGTGAGTAGGATTACTTCATTTTAGTTCCATTTCTGGAATCTATTATCACTGGGTTTTTTAAGTTTATTTTTTTATTTTTAACAACTAGGGAAAAGGTAAGGAATACAAAAGGTAAAGGGGGATATGGGGGGGAAAGACGGGGAAGGAGAACACAAAATGTACTGTCATCCAAACTGTTCATGTTGAGCTATCAAGTTGACTTTCTGCCTTTCTACAACTTGATTGCCCTCCAGGTTTCAACTTACAGTTACATCTTAGTTTAATTCTATGTTATTCAAGTACTATCTGGTGACTCAAGCCATTTATATAATGAATACCATCGTTCAGTTGCCTTTTGTACTGGACAGTCTTTCAACAGTTATCTTTTTTATACCATAGAAAAGCATGCCAACCTAACTGTAAATCATGTCCTTCCAGCTTGAGTAGTCTATCATTATCTAAAGTTATCAATTCCTTTATCCAGATACACAGGCTCTATAATACAATACCCAATCTGGGAGACCAAAACCTGCTCTTTGTTTGGCATCTTGCATTGCTTTGATTTTAATCCTAGCCACACAAATCTCAGGATTATTTTGTTAAATTCTTTAAAAAATGACTGTTTTAATATTATGGGAATTGTCTGAAATGAAAATAAAATTTTAGTTAGAACATTCATTTTGATGGTTGCTGTTCTTCCCATCAATGATAGCTGTAATTTGTCCCATCTCTCCAAGCTAATCTGTATTGATTCCTGGCATACTGTGCATAATCTATATTGTTGGTAAATTGCTTAATTGGTTTATCATCCAAGTGATATAGTTCTGGAATCCACAGAAAAAAGAAGAAGAAAAGAAATCTACTTCTGCATCTTCTCTTGTCTTCTCCTCCAAGGGAAGGGAAGGGAAGCTGGACTCTTTTCTATATATATTCCCCTTCTATTTGCCAGGAGTATCATAAGGTGGCTTAATAAGTGAGCTGATTCAGGATACTGACAAATTCAACATTTCTCTTGCTCCTCTGTGAAGGGGCAGGGAAAGTGAAATTATTATTATTTTGCCGGTGCTAGACTGTTGCTGTTGCACTGAATCACTTAGATTAAATTAAAACAACCCTCCCTTTATGTTAAGTGCTGATAGAAAATACAGCTGCAGGTGGTTTTGACTGGCACTATACACAAGCCAAAGGAAAAAAATATATACATTTCATCTAAGTGATTCAGTGCATCCACAGTGATTGAACACAGGCAAAAATAATAATTTTACTTCCCCTGCCTCTCTAGGGAGAAACAGGGGAAGTGACAATTGACAGAAGAAGGGGCTGGAGGGTTGCTTTTTTAACAAGAGGCTCGCATCCAATGGCATATTGCTTCTTCCCTGGCCTCAAGTGGCCCTATTTAGACTGCACCAATCCATACTAAAAGGACCAGTGCAGTCATATCTTATGTAGTCTACATCGTTCTTGCCTCAGCCTGTTTCCCTCACACATCCCTTCATTTTTTCCTCAACTTTTAAGCATGGCAGTCTTCTCTAATAATGTCAATAAATTCTTCGATGATCATACTTGGGTGTTATAATAGCTACAATGAGTACTATAATAGCTTTGTGAAAAGCAGGACACCTTAGCTTCATAAAAAACAGAAAGGACTGAAAATAAAGCTGTCTGCCATACTGGCTTAGATATTAACAAACCAAAAGCTGTAAGATAAGGTTCTAAGGCTTTCTAGATTTTTACTGGACAATTAAGTCACTTCATCACTGACTTAATTGTGATGATAACATGGGGCCATCTGATGACATGGGGCCATTCTCCTATGGAAGTAGTTTCAAAGTTTGGGTATTTGAGCCATAAAGAGGTTATTGAGGTGAACAATTCTATGCTTGCCCATTTTTTGTGGCAAATAAAGGCACTTTTTACATACCTCTGGATAATGGGAATGCTATTTTGACAGGATGACTATTTAAATCATCAAGATCGCTGTACTTCTAGTCCACAGTTCCAATAGACTGTTAATACTACTTTTTTCTTTTGTATTGAACTTCACTCTATAAAAATAATTATTCTCAGTAACTGTTTATGTTTCTTATGGTTTATACTGAGATTTATGTGGATGTCTAGATATTTCTAGGTTTTCTGCTGTCACACACATTGAATTGACTGTCCATTATTGAACTCGTAATAAGTGCTCTCTGAACATTCCCCCTTTTCATGTGGATAATAGCACATTTGTTAACACCAAAATTCATTTTGATATTTGTGCTGTGAGATTCAATGATGTTTAAGAGACTATTCAGTTTATCAGGAGAGCTTTCTAATAACTTAATATTGCCCAGGTTCATTAAGTGTGAAACATCAAGGCTATTTCTCTGATAATTAAGCTTGTAATCCTTGGCACTATCATTCAGCTGTCTAGAGCAAGTATTTAATGCCTGACAGACCCATGAAGAGCTTTAAAAATCACCTGAAAAATGCCTCTTCTAATAAATATATTGTTGGAAGGTGGGTCCCTGCACTTTAATTTTGCTGTCTACTTCATTATAAATTTAGATAGTAAAAAATTAATTCTATTATTAATTTTGTAAACTCTCAAAATTTTAAGAAGCCACGAGTGGGGCACAGAATCAAATGCCTTTTGGTAATCAATATAAGCAACTGATAAATTTGATTCAACATGAAAACAGGGGCTGTTGCCATAATCACTCATTCTCCTGAAAAGGACAAAAAGCTGATCCCACAGCTATAAATACTTAATTATGCCACAAAACTGCACCAGAACACAGACAGAGTTCTGACTCCTGTCCTCTGAAGATGCCAGCCACAGAGACTGGCAAAACATTAGGAAGAAAAATATCAAGAACATGGCCAGACAGCCCAAAAAACCTAGAACAACCAGCGGATCCCAGCCATGAAAGCCTTCGATAATAAAGTAGGAAAATACTAGGAAAATATTTTGTTCCAACATTTCTGTTATATCAAGCCAATATTTCAAACTTGGTGAAGGAAGGATCTAGTTAATATTACACCCTCCTCCACAATATTTTCATATGGCTTGTCTTGTATATTTGCACACATGCATGTGTGTATGCATTAGAAACGCTCTCTGTTTTGGCAAGGTCTGTTCCTGCACGTTTACAAACAGTGGCTCGGCAGAATTTTATTTATTTATTTACAAGATTTGTTTTAGCTGCACCATTACCAGTGGTCTCTTTCGACCTCTTTGAAAAAGATTCTCTGCATTCAGCTCCCGCTGCAGAATCAAAGAAGAGAACCAGGCAAATTGGCTCCATTAGAACACACAGTTTCTTATCCAGCAGGATATGCACACATAATGCTTTTATTTACACAATGCCTTTTTGTTGATCAGGGCCTCACTGTGTTTTGTCATACCATATAATTATTGCATAGTAACTGACCACAGCAAGAGATCATGAGAAATGTCTTTTCTTTAAACTAATTTCCTCAAACAATAAGGAAAGAGATTTCAGTGAGCATACCAGGAAAAACATCAGTAGTCTTTGTCAATCATGTTTAATAGCAAAGTAACCACTATTTTTTCCAGGAAGAGGGAACAAAGCAGGTTACCTTCATTATGTTGCAATGTTGATTCAAACCAGTGTACCTGACCATTCAAATGCATATTTCAGTGAAAGAGCAGAGAATTTTTCTGCTAACAGAATCGTCTGGATGTTAGCCAACAGTGCATTGGAACTACCCTTATTTGGTCCTACTTTTTGAAATGCCATATTTTTCAGAGTATAAGACACCCCCCTCCACTTTTCTAATCCAAATTAAGAAATCCAAGTGAGGCTTAGCAAGTGTAGGGGGAAATGGATAAAAGCGCTGCAGAATCGCTTTGATCCCTGCTTTCCCCTCCACCTGTTTTTGTTCTCTCCTCAGCTTTCTTTCATGCATAAGACGACCCTCAATTTTTAGTCTAAAGATTTTAGACAAAAGTATAGTCTTATACATGGAAAAATATGGTAATATTTACGAACATTAGTGCTTTTAAAAATATCTACATTTCAGGGCTTATGAACTTCCTTTTCACAATAACTCAAGCTTCTACTGATTTGATCCCATTTCACTCATTGTTTCCCTGGAATGCTGGTGTCCATCCCAGCAGATACCAACATATGAAGTGTTCAGTCAGATTTTTAATTAAAAGGGTATTTTGCTGGTAAGAGAACACTGACATATGACATTTGAAAACCAGTTAGTAGCAATTCCAGGGACTCAGAAGATATTCTCAAATCCAAATGCATTTGTACTTCAGATTAAATGCCCTAATCCTTCCTCCCAGAGAAACTGGCATGCAGTCAGGTCTGTGAGCTTGTTATAACTGCTTTTGGTACAAGTGGTATAATAACCTGCCTTGCTTTGCTTTTGAGAAAAAAGGTGGGATAGAAACAAACAAGCAAACATATTCTCTGACACTGAGGCTTCTCCTGTATTTCTGGCTACTTGGACAGTTTAATTTATTTTAAAGTTATTCACATGGTATAAAATAGCTACCTGTTTCAGTACTCTGATTATCCCAAGAAAAGTATAGGCTCAGCTATCCATGTTCACCTCAACATTGTTCACACTTTGCTTGACATCATTGTCACAAGATGCCTTTACACACTTTCTTACACCCTAATTGTCCTATGGGAAGCCTGATTCCTAAATTTTTAAAAATAGCAGCAAGAAACTGACTCCCTCTCCAGCAAGATTCAGTTGCTGAATGGGCTAACAATGGAAGGGAGTGTTAGACTGACGAATGTAAGTAACAGAATTATAGCCGCTGTATTTGTCTGTCACAGGAATAAGCACATTTTCCGTCTGCTCAGAAAGGAAAACTTTATTCGTTTACTAAATATGGCTGCAGATCATAGAAATAAGGAAGTTTCATGCAAGTATTGATTTTTAAAAAATAATTGGAAAGAATTACATGGAAAACACATTTAACAACAATGTATTAAACAATTTGCAAAAATATTGTTCAGCCCTGTAGTTGATTATGATAGTTGTACAGCAATACTGAGATCTAGACACTATAGTATTAAAGCAATTATATAATTGTAATTTTAATTATGAAATGGTAAGTAGCTCGCATGAGCAACTGTTTCTTGAGTCTTATTTTATTTCTGGGGCACATTTGCATGAAGCCGGGCATTGTCACATTACAGGAATGCCACACCCACGTAATTTCTTCAGTTCAGAACAATTGCTGTATCTATCTGTATACTTGCATAGATTGGCTAAAAATGAAAATGAAAAAAGAAAAGAAAAGGTGGAAAACAAAATACAGTTGTCATATAATGTATGTTGTATGAAAACAAAACATTACAAAAGCATCTCCAAAGGAGTCCATGGCATGAAATCAAAGGCCCATTAAATCCATCCATATCCTGTATTCCGCAGAGGAACACAGTTCTGAACTGTTATGGTAGCGATGATGTCATCCGCCTGTCATTGCTGTGACTGGAGTTCATCTGCCTATAGCATGACAGGAGGTGGGACTTCAGAGGGTGGAGCCATGGTATTTAAGGGGGGAGTGAATGAGGTGAGAGTCAGATAGGGATTTGGTTAGGGACTTAGGGCTTGTACCTGTCGTGAAGTACTGTGCTATATATAGAGAGAGAAGGTCTGAAAGAGAGTGTGTGTGTGTGATACTTTATATTGATTGCCTTATTATTTCGTTGATACAGTGATTTACCATTCCTTTTGTTCTCACTAATAAACATACGTTTTTATTTTTTAAATAAAATCATATTTTTGTCTGAAGAGATTTATGAGGGAATGGTTGGTGAATAGAAACAACCTTAGAGCTTTAATATTGTTTTTGCTTTTGGATTCAGAAAGGATGTATTGTGTTTCCCAGAACACCACTGGTGTTTGTGTAAAGTTTGTGCCACTTTCTGTAGGCATGGTGCTGGGGCACATCTTGCTTGTGCAATTGGATGCATGACCAGGCATGTGTCTGAGAAGCAGTACTATGCCTAGGTGCAAGCTACTCAAACTTTACATAAACACCAGTAGGATTCGAGCCACTGTCAGAGATTATACACAGCTGCATATTATCCTCTCAATGCATTATATTCATATTGATTAAACATATATTTGGCAGGAATATCTCAGATTTTTTTTCCTGCACTGCCCTCCAGCAATAACTGTACTGTAAAAAAATTATGTTAGTGATCATCTCTATGAAAAAGTGCTTGGGTAGCAATTCTAAAATATTTGCATGTTACAAGTGAAGAGAACAGGTTTGCCAAAAAGCAGTAATTAACTGAATGAATACATACGCAGGACAATACTGGCAAACATAAAGATAGACTCGCTGACCAGGACAAAAGGCAAGAGCACATCCCACTTGGTAAGAGTTATGCCACACTACCTGCAGAGACACAAATGAACATGGACATGATCACCCTGTAAATTAAAGTGCATCTCAAAGGCAACCTCCAGGTAATCTAGGGAATATTATTGTACCATTCTTGCTCAGGAATGCAATACACATCTGTATTCCCAGCTGCAAACTACTCCTCTCAGTTCAGGGAACAAGCCCTTGTAGAACTTGAGTGATTGAGGGGGGGGGAGTTTTGGTCAAATACATCAGGGGAAGTTTTTCTGTGCAGCCCTGGTCCATTCTGCTAGAGGTAAGCTGGTATGAGCATAGTACAACTGGCCCCTAAACTAACAAGCTTGCTGCAATGCCATATTGCATAGAAATGCATCTGCTTAGATTGTGGTCTATATAGTGGAATATTTCTATTCTGAAGAGCCCCTGAAGATGTGTTTTCAGATGACAGCATATGACAAAAATGTAAACAAAATGCAGGGGGCTACTGTTGCCAACAGAGAAGTGCTAGAACAGCCATGACTCAAAGAGGTTGTATGGTGATGCTTTAGCTAGCACAGCTAGATTTGACAAGTATTGCATGTAAACACTTTCAAGAAAGCTTGCCATATTTTTGTAAAAAAAAAGGTACAATTTTGCTTCACTCAGGCCACGGTCACACTAGAGAAATGCCCCCCTTCTTTCTTGCATCTTCTGCTTCCGGTATAGTCACACTTTGTGGTCATGTGACATATATCCTGTGATAATGGTTCATCCTTTTAAAAAAACTGTTCTGCTTTTTTGGGGGATGAATTAGATGTGGTATGTTCATCTATACCTCTCAAGCGGGACATGTCCCCTTCCTTTTCTTGTGCCTTTCTCTGCCCCCTTTCCTTTAAAAAAAATTGTGTGGGTACATTGATGTGTCAGCAAAATGCTCTTGGTGACCATGTACTGATCAGGGCCATTTCTTCCTAGATCTGTGCTTCATTATGTATTGGAAGCCACCTAGAATGGTCTGGTAGTCCAGATAGGCAGGGTATAAATAAATAAATAAATAAATAAATAAATAAATAAATAAATAAATAAATAAATAAATAAATAAATAAATAAATAAATAAATAAATAAATAAATAAATAAGGCTGAGGCTGCAGTACTTTGGCCATCTCATGAGAAGAGAAGACTCCCTGGAAAAGACCCTGATGTTGGGAAAGTGTGAAGGCAAGAGGAGAAGGGGACAACAGAGGACGAGCTGGTTGGACAGTGTCACCGAAGCTACCAACATGAATTTGACCCAACTCCAGGAGGCAGTGGAAGAAGGAGGGCCTGGCATGCTCTGGTCCATGGGGTCATGAAGGGTCGGACATGACTAAATGACTAAACAACAATAAACAACATACTCACTTCTGTGATATACTGTAGATCATAACTAGAGAAGGGTATATTCATATTCATATACGAATACCCCTGCACTGCTGGACATACTGAGGGTCTGGCCCCTGTGGGCAGACCATCCACTTATGCGTCCGCTGCCGCCACTGGCTCTGCTCCCTCTTCCAATCGCTTTGAGCTCACAGTTGGCTAGCCACTCCTGGCAGAAGGAGGGAAACCAAGTCTCCCGGCCAGGCTGACAAGTGGATAGCCGACCGCAAGCTCCGGAGCAATTGGAAGGGAGAGTAGAGCCAGGGGCAGCAGCAGAGGCATGAGTGGATGGTCAGGCCCCAGGGGCCGGACTCTCATTATGTCCACCTGTGCAGGGATATTCATATATGAATGCTCCATCTCTAATAATAACTTTGTACAGATTTCTTTTGACATTTGGAAGCCTTTTATAGAAGAATTATTACTGTACAACTATCTATCTATCTATCTATCTATCTATCTATCTATCTATCTATCTATCTATCTATCTATCTATCTATCTATCTATCTATCTATCTATCTATCTATCTATCTATCTATCTATCTATCAACCACAACTTCATTTTCAATGTCAATCTTTTTCAGTTCCTACCTTTCTTCCTATTTTCCTTCCTTCCCTTAACAAAATAAATTATAAATTATAAGAAAGGTTCACATTCTGATGCAATATCCAGCTGGCAGAATTTAAATGACCCAGTCATTTTTTTCTTTTAATTTTAAACTGAAGTAGAAACAAATCCATAGAAGATATCAACATCTCAGGAAATATCAGACAGTCATACATTACAACTGAACAGTGTAACTCTCTCAGCAAAATGTATATAGTGTACTAGAGTTTAAATTTTGTGAATATGATTCCTTTACTTACTTAGTTTTCTGCTTTCAACTGTACCTTGCTTCAAGGTACATTGATTTGCCCGGTGTTGTGCATTACTTGCAATTTCAGAATTCCATTCCTAAATGTCAGAGAGGAATATGTCAAAGAGTTGTGAGATGGGGGAGATTATAAACTGATTAAATAATCTTGGATTGGCATTAATTACATTTAAAGTACAATATTCAGTTTACTTTTGGATTTACCCCTTTAGTAGGCTTACTAGAATTTATATAAAATTTTTACAACAAAGTATATTATTTATTAATGACAACAATGACGTGGTGGCACTGCGGGCTAAACCGCAGAAGCCTCTGTGCTGCAGGGTCAGAAGACCAGCAGTTGTAAGATCGAATCCACACGACAGAGTGAGCTCCCATTGCTTTGTCCCAGCTCCTCATCAACCTAGCAGTTCGAAAGCATGCAAGTCCAAGTAGATAAATAGGTACCACCTCGGTGGGAAGGTATAATGGTGTTCCCTAGTCACGCTGGCCACGTGGCAATGGAAACTGTCTTTGGACAAGTGCTGGCTCTACGGCTTGAAAACGGGATGAGCACCGCCCCCTAGAGTCGGACATGACTGGACTAAATATGTCAAAGGTAACCTTTACCTTTTACCTTTTATGCTTCCTACTACTAAGTTCTTGCTCTTGTTGCTATTAATATTGATGGGGACAATTATTGTTATATGCTGGCTTGGCTGTAAAGCTCAGTGAGTTGGGAGATTCTGGCTGTTGAGCCAGGAGTCAGGCACTTGATTCCCCATTGTGTCTCCGAAGAGATAAACTAGTCAGTGTAGTCTTAGGCAATGTGCACAGTCCTAGAAGACTGCCAGATAAAGATACTTTATATCGAGGAAATCCTGAAAAGGGTTGCCATAAATAATAATTGTCTTGATGGCACATTGGTCTCATTCTTATTGTATTTATAGATAATTACACTTTTGTAAAACCACATTTGTTAGATCCCTCTTCAAAACTCTGTGGAACTGTGATCATGGGATGATGGTCAACTGAATCCTGTTCTCCTTTCAGCAATCCCAGCTCCATGAAGCCAGTCTAGAGAGTTGGGTGCACTGGTATTGGCATGGGGAGATCTGGAGGGAGAAGGAAAAATCTGCAAAAATTGCTTTCTGCTTTTATCTGTGGGATGCCCACAGCATCCAGTTCCAGGAAGGTTCTGGACCCAAGCCATTGCAGAGCCAGAACTAGTATCTAGCACTATGTAACTCATATGTTAGAAACATGTGTTATATTTATATTGATATTGTGTGCTCTCAAGCCAAATCTGACTTATGGTGATCCTTTACAGGGTTTCCAGGTAGGGAATACACAGAAGTGGTTTACTGTTCCATTCTTCTGGGGACACTCTGGGACTATGCAGCTTGCCTGAGGCTACACAGGCTAGCTCTTCTCATGGGAGGCACAGTGGGGAATCAAACTCTCAGCTATTGGTTCTGCAGCCAGATATCCAAACCGCTGAGCTATCCAGCCAGCTGTGTTGTCCTTATTATATTATATAAACATACCTAAACCTCATGTTTTTAAAATGATAAATACAGTATTGCCTTTACTGTATTTAATTATCATTTAGAAAAATTGAATGATTTACACAAGTTTATTCAGCAGTAGTTCTTTTCTTTCTTCTGTAATCAGGGATATCAAGTGGAACTGGAATAAAACAAATATTTAATTAATATCTATGGGCCAACTAATTTAACGCAGGAAGGCAAACATTTAGAAATGATTACCCTTCAGACAAGCTGGTACTGTAAACAGCAAGGGTGTTTCTCTTGAAAAAAAAAAAGACAGAGAAGAAAAGTTTGCAGAGTCCTTATACAGAAAATACTAAAAATGAGTGGGTAATGCCATATTGGATTCCCAGTGTATAGTGTAGTGAATAGAATGATGGACTAGGACTCTGGACAGGTTTTGAATCCCCACTTGGCCAAGGAAGCTCACTGGGGGAGTGGTACAGCCACTCCTTAAATATCTCACTTACCTTCAAAGCCCTTTTAGGGTTACAATAAGCTGCTTCAAATTTTATGGCACAGAACACACAATACCATTCTTACATTACTCAAGTATCAAAAATGGTCAGCAAGATTCAAAAGCTTGCCTATGAAAAATATATTTTGGTCTAACAAAGATATTATTGACCCTTTTTGGATGTGTTGACAAAAGACAAGAACAGTTTAGCAGCAAATGTATTTCCATTAGAGGTTGGTTACTAAGTCAGGTAAGTCTGCATTTGCACTTAAAATTAGTAAAATGAACTTCCAAAATGTCCATATTCCTAATGGGTCAGCATAACATTTCCTTTTAATGTTTCAGAATACTTCTTACCATCTTCAGCATGTTGCTGGCAGGTGGCTGTACTGATCTTCTCAGACTGTTGTGCTTGTTAACTATCTTCTTCTGCTGGTTGACATTGGTGGTCATAAAAAGCACTGTGATCTGTGGTCTTCAGATAAACAAGGAGACTTGTATAATAGGTTTTTTAAAATATAGAATTAAAGGAAAGATACCAAGGATAAGATAATAGGCTTGATTAGGAAGTGATAGGCTGGGATTGAATCCTCTTCTTAAAATTCACATACAAATCAGAAAAGTCTTACCTGGGCACCAGACTGATGGAGCAGCATGGCAAGAAGACACACATAGAGGCTAAGTGTAGCCATTTCTGAAAAGCAAAGAGAAATTGAAAACAGGTGTTACTCCTGACAACTGCACTTTGAAATAGTTGGATTTCCCCTCCTCTCCAACTTATATGTGGGGGAAATGTTTCAGTGACTCCAGTTTTATTTAAGTTGTTTGGCTCATATATACTGATTCTGAAAGGCTGATTGTTAGGGCCTGTCATAAATCCAAAAGAAACAATTCATCATGTTATAGCTGGATGCCAGAAGGTAGCAACAATGGATTATACAGTATGTGCAGGAATAACCAAGAAGAAGGGATCATTTTTTCAGCTGTTGGCTATATCGTATGTACTACTCACGTCTTTCCCTCCATATTACAAATTCCAGCCTCCTCTAGTTTTAGAAAATGGAACCATAATACTGTCATGGAACAAGTGAGTTTTCATGAATAAAATATTTGATTTTAATAAGCCAGATATCATCCTTTTAGATAAGCAACTAACTGAAGTGTACCTTATAGAAGAAGTACAGAATGCACTAAGGCAAGAAATTAAAATAATATGGAAGCAAGATCAGGTCATCCTCCGCTCCGTACTGATTTCAGCAGCTGGAGTCCTTCCACAGTCTTTGGCTACTAATTTAAAACAATTATAAATAGCTGTTATTTTGCTTTCTGAATTAAAAAAAAATCAGCGATTTTGTAAACCTATGACTCAAATGTAAATGTTTATGACTTAGTTTTCCGGCTTGACACTTGGGTTTCCCCACAGGCACCAGCAATGCTGAGAAACAACAAGTATTCATCATCATCATCATCATCATCATCATCATCATCATATATATATAGTTCTTACTGCTCAGTTTGTATTTATCTTCAAAGGTAAGCCACTTAAAGTGGCATTGATGTTGTTGTTGCTGTTATTATGTTCCATCAAGTCAGAACTGACCTACAGTGACTGTAATATGGTTGTCAAGGTAAGTGAGGTATTTTAGGAGTGATTTTACCATTTCCACTCTGAAAGCCAGGAAATCAAATCCAGGTTTCATAAATCCTAGTCCATCACTCTATAAGGTCAATTGATGCTGTCCTGTCTATTGGACATACAGCTTCTAAGGCACGTGATATTTTCCAGTCAAACAAAGTTAAAGGAGAAAAATAGGGCTTAAATCATGCAATTAAAAAAAATCTATTCATAACAAAGAATATCAAAAATATTTAAAATCATTTTGTAAATACATATATATAAGTTTTTTACTTTTATAATTCAAAGATCAGAAGAATTCACTTTACCTTTAGATGGATTTTCTTTGGATGTAACTATTTGGTTCTTAGGTATGTGAAAGGTTGATTGTTAGGGTCTGCCACAAATCCAATGAAACACTGAAGTGACACCATACATTTATATCTATGCATATATAAATAGTCATACACATATGCACATGCATGCCCCAGTTACTCCTTTCTTTGGAAGGTGAGTGACATACGGATTTATAACTGATCGTGGGGAAGGATGCAAGGTGTCCATCAGAATGTGTCTTATTTTATGAAACCCGTCTGGCCCTACTGTTGTAAAATGTTGACATTATGGTGTGGGGTGAGACAGCAAAAGACAGCCAGAGAAAGTAATCAGAGATTTTGTCTTCACAAATTTTATGCAAAGCCTATTTCTGTCCCCTTTTTTCCATTGGAAATGGCTGATACCCTGTTGCTCAGTTACACAAATGACATAACTTTTAGATGCAAATCGCCATAAGATAATAAATATTCGTAAGTATTATCAGTTACACAATGAGTAGTGTGACTCCATGTGAATCAGATAATGTCTATGGAGATTTTTTTAATTTAAAGAAAGCAGTAATGGGTATGTGCATATGTGTATGCATATTTATATAACCATTTAAATATAGATATAGATATAGATATAGATGATATAGATATAGATATAGATAGATAGTGTCATGTCAGTGAAAAACCAATGCCAGTTGCATCAAAAAAAAATTCACTCAAAGATACAGTGAATTCTTCTGATCTTTGAATTACAAAAGTAAAAAGTACACAAAAATTATAATTATTCTTTATTTGAAATAGCTTTTAAAATTTAAGAGGGGCTTAATTTCTTTTTATGCATACAACCTGATTGGCTATCAAGCAATAAAGTATTCAAATAGGGGTTTTTTAATTGCTTGGTTTATACCCTGCCTCTCTCCCATAACTTTGTTTAACTAGAGAGCATCATTGTTCTACTTTTTGATTATTTCAGTTAATTGACAATGGGGGGAGGGAGGGGAATGGAAGGGCATATTTGAAGAACTGCAGTTCACTAGGAGATTGGCTTATTAGCAATATCAAAATATTAATAAACTCTTTTAAAAGTATACTAATGTTGATTGCTAGTATATCAACCAAATAGAGTGGGAATACAAAGAACCATGTTGTGATACTAGGAATTCTTCATACAGCAGCAGTTTTACTTGAACATCATTTATGAAATGCTGAGCTGAATTTTAGCAAGTCTGAATCTGTGCATGACCATGGAGATGCCCTGGTCTGCTTTTGACATGGTTCTGGAGGTAGAGCAGACTTAGGGGCTCTGTGTTATCACATGTCATCAGATCCTTGGGATGACTGAGGCTGCCATTCATTCTTGAAAATATGCTTCACTAAAGATCATGGTCCTTAGTGTCATCCAGTTCAGCTTCAAACTTCTCAGACTCATTTTAATATTTTAATTGCTTTCTTAAACTCTTTGTCCTTCTAAAGTTGTGTGGCAGTCATCTGATCTGGAAGTGCAAAGCTTCTTGTATTTATGGCTTTCTGTTTTTCCTTAAATAAGATATTGTTGTAAGTTCAGCAAACAGTGGGTAAATCCATAGTACCCTCTTCACTTAACTGTAGTTTCTTTTCTTTTATCCTATCTGGTTTCATCACACCAGGATATCCAAATACTGTTCTGTGTTGCACATTGTCATGCACCACATTAGGCTTGGCTGAACTCCCAGTTTCTGGGAGGGGTGTTTGTAGTATGGATGTAGTGTGGTTTGGGAAATCTAAGGAGGTGAATGGAGGGGTGAATTTAATTCTGGAGGTGGTTGCAAAAATCTTTTGCTGAAAATGCTTCCCACACCATCTAAGAGGCATGAGTGGGTGGAGTGCCCCTTTTTCTTCAGTACTAGAAGTTACTACTGGATGTCAGCCATTATTTATTTATTTATTTATTTTATTTATTGGACTTATATACCGCCCCATAGCGCTACAAGCACTCTCCGGGCGGTTTACAATTTTAATTATAAAGGCTACACATTGCCCCCCCAGCAAGCTGGGTACTCATTTTACCGACCTCGGAAGGATGGAAGGCTGAGTCAACCTTGAGCCGGCTACCTGGGATTTGAACCCCAGGTCGTGAGCACAGTTTTAGCTGCAGTACAGCGTTTTAACCACTGCGCCACGAGGCTCTTAATGGCCGGCAGATGGTCTTTGGCTCCTTCTGGGTGTAGGCACGATGGTCTGGTGTGGTCCCAGGGGCAGCTCCGGTCTGAAAGCTTTCTCTCCCCCTAGGCCAGGTGGTTGATGTTGAGAGGGGGTGAGGCAGCCAGGAGCAGCAGGCCGCAAGGCCTGTAACCACAGAGGGAGATCCAGTAGGGGCCCAACCACAGACTCACTGCCTCTCACACAGTGAGCTATGGCCGGCAGATGATCTTTGGCTCCTTCTGGGTGTAGGCACGATGGTCTAGTGCGGTCCCAGGGGCAGCTCCGGCCTGTAAGCTCTCTCTCCCCCTAGGCCAGGTGGTTGATGTTGAGAGGGGGTCTCTTATTGTAACTGCTCCTGCAGTGTAGTAACATTTTTCTTCTTTTAAAGAATAATCTTAATACTTGGTCAGTCTCTGAATTCTGAACATACTGTCTTTGCAATACGGCCACCAATCACAAAGGACTCCCCCCTACCCCAAGAGCTCTGTTCTAGGGTTTTCCAGAACACAGTGCACTTTTCATGGGCACATGAGCTGGGCATCCTCGTTCAATTGTGTTATTACATTCATTTCCCAGGGCAAGCAGAAGCTTGTGTTAACAGAGCACCACTTCAGGCTGCCTCATATTGAGTGTATTGTTACTGAAGTGGTTACTTTCCCCTCCTTTTATTTTCATTTTCAAGGTTGTATCTATTTGTCTGGAAGTTATAGAACTGTTTACTGCTCAATCCTTCATGTTATAATCACATTTCCAGTGTTACATTTCTTATACTCTTACTCATTTAATACTTTATTCATGCAATTCATACAAAATTTCAAACGTTAACAGTCTCCCCCCCCCTCCACAAATGTATCTCCCTCTCACCCTGATACTGGAGACTGGAATTCTAATGCCAGATAGACATGTGTAGGCTCACTGTCCATTGAGGTTCTGAGACCGTATATCTATGGAGCTTTGTCCTCAAAGCTTTGAAGGGGAATTTCTAATCTATCTTTTGACCCCTGGGTGAAATTAGGATTTCACTGATTTTTGATAGCTATGTGTTGTGATTCTCCTGTGAGCTGCTTGGAGAAACCTTTATTCAGACGTGTAGAATATTAGGCCAATAGAGTCCTGTTACTATCGTGCACTGTAAACCAGAAATTGCACTAGTACAGTGTGTGATCTTGCCCACATTGTACAATTTGTTGAACACACGCAGTCACACATCCAACTGTAGAATTTCACAATAGGATTTTCACTTGTCTTTGAAATAATATAATTAAGTATTAATATTTAAATCCTATTGATGCGTGTGGGAAGACTTTCCTCATAGAGTATTAAAAATCAAAACTATTCACCAGATTGTGGCTTGAATAGAACTATTGATAAATTTTTGGATTTGTTTCCAGGATGATACTTCCTTCACAAAATTCAGAAGGCCTGGGGAATAAAAATAATACACTGACAGATTGGCTAATATATTTTAATAGATACATATAGTGTGTGTGTGTGTGTGTGTGGGGAGGGGTATAGACATGAAGAACTGATTGTTTAATTAGTTGGGCATTTCAGAAAGACTCAGTCTTGAAAGGATATAGGAAGGGGACAGATGTGAACGGGCAAACTAAAGTACGTCATACGTTTTAGTGTACTCTTTGTTTAAAAAAAGGGTCCTTTTAAGTGAGAGACTTAACAGAGATTAGATGAGAGTAATGTTAATGTAATATTGGAGGTAAGTCCAATAGCTAGCTAAGAAGGGATAGCTGGATCGTAGTATTAGAATGAGTAAATCTTAAAGAACTTGAGGGTTGGAGCACATAAGGCCAATAAGCAAGTTAAGGTTACAGCAGGGGAATTACCCTAAAATATCATTATTTATACATTTGGCTAATCATAGTACCTGGACCTAAGAAGAGACTGGAAATGAGAGTAATAAATGAAATGAAAAAGTGTAGATCAGAAGGGGCTATCACTTGAATACATATTGGATAGAAAGAGAACAAGAATATGGAAGAATTATTGGATTGTTTAGACTAGTAGAAGGGAAATGAGAAATCAGAGTGGGATGGTTGAGGTGGGATGTGGGACGGATACCCAACCCCCTGTGTTTGGGATGAGGGATTCCTCGTGGATTCATGGGGAGGAAAAGGTTTTGTATGGGGCATGGAAGAATTACATTTGAATTGGGTAAATAACCTCTTCTTAAAAGATATATCAATTATTTCCTTAAAACGTTTTAACAATTTGGAACTGATATAAGAAACTTTTATTCTGCCAGTTTCTCCATTATGCCTTGTTTGCTGGTCCTTGACTGTAATAAAGTTATCCTATCCTATCCATTATGCCTTGTGACAGAGCTGGAAAAACTTCCAGAAAAGACAGATTGAGAAGTTATTAATAATGAGACAAGTTTTTTAGAAAAAAGTTTGATTAGAAAAAATGAATAATAATGAACAAATAAAAGAAGTGCTAGGTAAGGATGTTGGCATAATATTACCTAATTAGATCAATGGACAAAGAATTGGATAAAAAGAAATGGCAAATGTAGGGAATTGATGAAATATTAAGGAACTGTAGTACAGAAGAAAAGGGAAGAAGATAAGAAGGTAAAGAAGGGGACTACAAGTAAAATTTATAGTTTATTATTAGAAATAGAAGAATAGGAGGGCTTACCTAAAATAATAGGGGTATTTGACATAGGATAATACGTTGTAATGCTTGGAAAAAATGCATGGAACACCAGAATATTGAAATGTTTGTCAACAAGGATAAAAGATAATTTTTATAAATTAGTGTGAAAATGGTACTTGACTCCAGAGAAACTTAATCAAATAGTTGATAAATATTCTAAGATGTACTGGAGAGGGTACCAAAAATTAGGCACTTAATTCCATATGCGGTGGGAATGTTAATACAGTACATATATGAATTTTTGCAATCAATTTTTAAAGAAATATATATATAATATCCAATTTAAATTGGTCGAGGGCTAACAGGCTGAAATTGAATCCTGACTAAACAGAAAGCATGTTTTGCTCCATGGGGTCATGAAGAGTCGGACACAACTTAACGACTAAACAACAAAAACAATTTGCCACACCAAACCTCCAATTTTACCCACAACCCTTTGGCCTGAGCATGAGATTGCTGGGGTGGGGGTTTATAAACATTAATCAGGAATAATATACAGTATATAAATTAAATTTCAGAATTGTAGCAGTGGCCAACTGACGGACAAGATCAAGGTTAAGGACAGAAGCTTGTAGCTTAGTTGATATGAATATGCCCAAATTGCCCTTAAGCCAAACACCTCTTTTGCTGGGAACTACTTTGAGAGAATGTGTCATATAACAGGCCAATATCATATCCTTTTGTGTCTGTGCCTCCTGAAATAGTAAGATATCAAAACTGGCCTAATATGTTTTAAAAGTAATGTCCCAAGCTTTGGTTGACCATCCCACTATGTTCCAGGACAATAACATAAGTGCAGGTATTTCTTGAGAGAGAGAAGATTGAACGACACAAGTTGAAGGGAGATATTTGATGCTTAGATCACTTGGATGATTAATAGCATTGTCTAACTGGATCGACTGTTGTTCCATCTGGCATTTATATAAAGACTGCTGTGGGAGAGCACGCTGATGGTAATATGTGTCTCTTAATTTCATTGGTGTGATGTTTTAAAAGCTTTTATATCCTTCAATGCTGCTGGCTAACTTAGAATTTCTTTATTAACTTTAATGTCTTTAAAAGAGCCAGACGGTGCACTGTTGGTGACATGTGTTGTCCAATGTCTTTTTGTATGCTTTTTTAATCTTCCTGGTCATTGACCTAAATGAATGAATGAATGAATGAATGAATGAATGAATGAATGAATGAATATGCATCAATTCCAGCAGATGTAACTAACAGATTTCTAGCCACTGCATTTCACTGCCAAAGAAATACATTTTCTATCTGCTCAGAAACAAACATTTATTAACAAAACTAAAGATAGCTAAAGATCACATACATTTCATGCAAGTATTGATTTAAAAAATGATTGGAAAGAATTTTAAAGGGATAAGTAATTTAAAAACAATGTATTAAACAATTTGTTAGTACAATTGTTTGATCCTATAGTTGACTATGGTATTTGAGATCTAAATGCTATAAGATTGGATAAATGATATAATATGGATAAGTTATATCATGAAGAGGTAAGTAGCTTGCATGAACAACTGTTTCTGGAGTCTTATTTTATTTCTGTAGTACATTTGCATGAAGCCGGGCATTGCTTCATTAGAGGAATGTCACACCCATATAATTTCTTCATTTCAGGACAATTGGTGTATACATCTTTATACTTGCATGGATTGGCTAAAAATGAAAAAGAAAAAAAGAAAAGGAAGAAAACAAAATACAGTTGTCATATAATGTATGTTGTATGAAAACAAAACATTACAAAAGCATCTCCAAAGGAGTCCATGGCATGAGATCAAAGGCCCACCATGTTCATCATCCTGTTTTCCCCAATAGCAAAGTGCACAACCAAGGCATGAGAGCTACACTTTCTTAGAGGAACGCAGCTCTGAACGTTCTGAAATATTAGCACTCCTTTCACATTTTAATCATTGATTATAATTATGGCAACTCTGAACACAAGAGTACTCTGCATTTTTGATGTGTGACCAGGACCACCACTTTCCTTGGCTTTAAAAGGCCACGTGCCCAATGCCTGTGGTGATCCTGCCAAAACATTTTAATGAATAAGAAGTAGAGAACCCACTCTTTTGCAGCAGTGAATTCTAAGAGGCCATGCCAAATCATCAACTGCTTAGAATTGTGTGTTTCCCCAGTCTTCTCCAATGCTCTGGGTTTCTCTGGCAGAAGCTCATGGGGTCTTGGCAGCCAAATAAATGAGCAAAAGATTGAAAGTAGAATATTTTGGAAACCAAAACCCCATAATAACAGTTCATGCCAGACGTGGCTTGTGGACTTTGGGGGTGACAGCTCACTCTAAGTGTGTAGAGGTTAGTTGGATGGTGCAACAAGTGTTTTAATTTGCACACAGTGGCTAATAAAGTAAAGGTTTCCCTTGACAAATGTCCAGTCGTGTCCGACTCTAGTGGGCAGTGCTCATCCCCATTTCCAAGCCGCAGAGCCAGAGTTTGTCTGTAGATAGTTTCGGTGGTGACGTGGACAGCATTACTAGACACAGAACACTGTTACCTTCCCATTGTGGTGGTACCTATTTATCTACTTGCATTTTTTACATGCTTTCGAACTGCTAGGTTGGCAGGAGCTGGGACAAGTGTCACATGGATTCAAACTGCTGATCTTTCAACCTTGCTGCCCACAGGCTTTGCAGTTTAACCCTTAGCACCACCAAACTCCCACAAAGTGGCTAATATCCAATAATAAATCCCAACTAGAGAAGACCCATTGAATCAATGGGGATTTGATGACCACTCCTTTGTAAACTCTATTGATTCAATGGGCCTACTTCACTTCTGGATTTCAGGCAATATTTATTAATATATAAATATTATTTATTATGTACTTTTTAAAAATCTTGCCTTTCTTCCATTGCAGGTACCCAAGGCAGCTTACGAAAAGGTTAACATGTCATTATGATAAGAATGAGCTAATGCGACAGCTGTGCTAAAATGTAAACAATTTTGAAGCAGTTTATTTTAAACGTTAGAAGCCCGTCCTCAGTGATCTGTTCATTTCTCAAAAGTCCCTATGATAATAATTATGTTTGTTTTTTTTGTTTCCTGATAGTTCATCTTTTTCTTTTTTTTTGAGAAACAGGAGTTATTTTATGTGTGGTTCCAGGCAAATACATAAAATATAGAATATGTAAAATGACTCATAAAAGAGATAAAGAAAGTTGAAATATATACATGGGTAATGATCTATATACTGTACTGATGATAAACATATCAATAAAGAAAAAAGAAAAAAGAATGTAATAATAGGAAATATAGTGTCTGATTAACACTGTACCTCAAATATTTTCAAACTTACTGCACAATCCATTGTCACAGGCATCTGGGCAAGCTCCACATGGTTCCCCTTTTGTATAGGGAGTACTAATCTTGTCTTCACGGTTTCCTCTGAAATGTGAAACAGAAGTACAGAACATGCAGTGAGCCCTATATATAGGCATCCAGGGATGTATGTCAAAGGCTGGAAATTATCCATGGACAGATGACCTCATTAAAAAGCATCACATGCCCATTTTTTTTTCATATCACTCAGAAGATATAAAGGATAGAAAGAAAATCCTGCAACCAGCCTTTTATGTCCTTACTGGAAAGAGGAAGAGGGGAGAAGAGAAAGTTAGGAAAAAAGCTGTCGTTTTTTTTGGTTCAGAAGAGGTGTTTTGGTTACCAGCCATCTCAGACTAATGTGTTTGCTACTGAAGGTGGCTGGGAAGAGATTTTTTTGTTTGGTCACTTTACTTGCACTGATATCTCAGGTGATTTTTCTCTGAGCAAGCCTTCCCATGTCACACCATTGTTTATTCTGCTTTTTGCCCCAGCTGGCACATCTGCCTTGAGCAAGCATTCAGAGATTACAGGTTGTATGGTTTTGGAGCACCCTGAAAAAATAGCTTGGAGGGACCTTGTTAAGATATGATAAAATGTTCAGGGATTCTAGCAACAGTGAAAAGGTTTCAGTTGTGCAGCTAGTAGTTGAAAGAGAGTATTTCAGTCTCCATTAGCATTTGGTTAAAGCATTCGTCCTCCCAATTCCTAATCCAATGTAAGAGCTAAATTCTTTTATAAGCTGAAGCCAAATTTATAGAAGTATTGTGTTCAGTTGAAGTTTATTCCATTATATTCCAGGTTCTAATTTATTTCCCAGTGCCACTGTGAGTGCAAACGTATCTGCATTTTCCAGGCAAAGGGTCTTGACATTTCCTTAGTTTCCTATTCACCCATCAGTGCCAGATGAGAAACTTGGTGAGACTGTATTATAGTCCCAGCATTCCTCCAGAAATTATAATGCATCAAGGCACACTTTATTGGAATGGGGGGGGGGGGAGGGAGCTAACCCCAGGAACATCTTTATGGATTTCCAAAAGTGTCCTCTCCTTAAGTACAGCCTCTAAACCTCTGCTACTCAATGATAGTTTTGAATAAAGTAAAACACAGGGCAAAATGTGACACATGCAGCTGAACACATGAATGTGTGCTTGACATCTCCCCTCTCGAAAAATGTCCGCAATATTTAAGTTCTTGATTAGTTCAGGAAACCAGTATGCACAAGTATGATAATGCAGGCGGTGCTATAAAAAAAGTAGACGACCATTACTGAAAGAAGCAACTTCAAAGTCATGACATTGGTTTTGACTTTGGTTATGGTTTCTGAAAGGTGTTTCAAAAATCACTATTTTGCTATATTATTCATATGCTGTTCCAGTTAACCTCCTGGTACCAGGTGAAAAAGACCTCTCCGTTTGCTTGGCAGGTACAGTTCTGGCTTCCTGCCCTGGGGGATCACACCATGGAGGAATTATGTTCCTGTGCTAAAGCTGAGATACATGCATATCTGTATGTATGTATTGATTTAACTACGGGGAAATTTTCAAATACAATGTATTATATTCATATTGATTAAACATATACATGGCAGAAATATCCCAGATTTGGTTTCTTCTCTGTACTGCCCCTCCAGCAATTGCTGTACTGTAAAAAAATGATGTTAGCAGTCAACCCTATGAAAAAGTGCTTGGGTAGCAATTCTACAATATTTGCATGTCACAAGTGAAGACAAGAGACTTGCCAAAAAGCACTAAATATGTGAATGAATACATACGCAGGACAATACTGGCAAGCATAAAAATACTTGAAGACTGGTTGACCAGGACAAAAGGCAACAGCACATCCCACTTGGTAAGAATTATACCACACCACCTACGAGACACAAATGAACACAGACATGATTGCTCTGTAAACCGAAGCGCCTTCCCCAAAAGCAGCTTTCAGGCAACACAGGGAGTATTACTGCACACTCTTGCTAAGGACTAGGATATGTACTTGTATACATGGGTGCAAAACAATTTTCTGGCTTCAGGGAGTAGCAGGGCATGATTGGTTCAGTTATCAATCCAAATGGAGCCTGCAACAAAGAAATCAGATGCAGACCGAGACTCGGAAGGGCAGCAGTGAAGGAACTAGAAAATATCGTCAAGTGTAGAGATGTGTCACTGGAGACCAAGATTAAGAGCTTCCACACTCTTGTATTTCCAGTCACCATGTATGGGTGTGAATGCTGGAGAATAAAGAAAGCCGACAGGGGAAAAATGATTTGTTTGAAATGTGGTGCTTGAGGAAAGGTTTGTGGAAATCCTGGACTGCCAGAAAGACAAACTACTGGGTCGTAGATCAAATCAAGCCTGAACTATCTCTGGAGGCAAAAAAAAGTTGAAGCTGAGGCTGCCCAACTTCGGGCACATCATGAGAAGACAGGATTCTCTGGAAAAGACAAAACTGGGAGAGGTTAAAGGCATCAGGAAAAGAGGAAGAACACATATGAGGTGGATTGACTCCCTAAAGGAACTACAGGCTTGAGTTTAGAGGTGCTAAGCAGGGCTGTTGAGGACATTTGGAGGATCACTTATTCATGGGGTCACCATAAGTCATTATGCAACAGAACAGGAAGGACTGTGGAGCTTTCTGGTGAAATATGGAAGAACTTTTTTCCTCAATTAACTCTGGTTCTTTCTGCCAGAGGACAGGCTGATATCAATGCAGTAGAGCTGGGCTCTCAACTTGCCAGTTTGCTGAAATGATGCTGAAATGATTACTGGTCTATCACTTTAGATTGTAGTCTACATAGCAGAGTGCTCCTGTTCAGAGGAGACCAAATCTTGCCCTGTAGAGCAGGGGTGCCCAATCCCTGGCCCGCGACCCAATGCCGGTCTGTGGGCTTTCTTGAACTGGGCCGCAGATGCAGATCTCCGCTCCCTGCACACAAGCACGGTGGGCGAGTTGCACTTGCAGAGGGGTGTGTCATGCTCGCGGATTGGTGTGTTGTGCGTGCCGAGGGGCATGTTGCACTTGTGTGCATGCGCACAAGAATGACATGCCTCTCCACAAGCGTGACACGCCAACCCTCAAGCATAATACACCCTCCATGAACGCAACACGCCCGCCCGTGAGTGTGACACATCCACCCATGGGCGCAGGGGTGCCTCTGCCCCCTGCTCATCGAGCCCTCACCTCTCAACCGGTCTGCAGTCCCCAAAAGGTTGGGGACCACTGCTGTAGAGTATATTTGAATGACACCATGTAACGAAAGATAATTTATTGGCTACTAGAGAGAAGGATAGGAATAGCAGAACTGCCATTATTAAAGGAGGTTGTCTGGGAATGTTCCATCTACCTTACTCGGACCAGACAAGTACTAGGTGCAACCGTTTTTCAAGAAACTTAGCTGTGCTCCTGTTTAAAAAAAAGATGGGGGGACAAATTTGCTTCATCCAGTTTAATTGTACCTGTGTGTAAACACGAATCTTTGTATTTGTTGATGTTGCTGCAGAACCATACTCAAAGGTTTTTCCTTCATCATACCATTTCTGAATGACTTGGGACCATGAGAGTATTATACTTGACATGAAGATATTTTCACCACAGACCACGCCATCTGGAATTAGAAAGAGAATTATTCACACAAATGTGAATGCTTGGCTACTTCTTAGGGCTGGAACTTTCAGAAATGTTTATATCTGAGTCCTCGCAATTCACCAGAAATTCCCCCAGCATGAATTGCGGGAACTGTTGCCAAAAAACAAAACAAAATAGAACAAAAAAAAACAAAAAACAAACAAAAAACCAAATAAAAAACACAACCACAACAATCAGTTTTTTAATTTCTCACACATAGAGAATGAAACCTCAGTTGGAACCATTACATTCCTGTGAAGAAGAAAATGGGCTGTGTGTGGATGTAACCAAGCTCCATGAGAGCTGCAAGAAATTAGAAACTGGTTGTTTTTATGCCCATTGTGCTCTGTACAAGGTTTCTTTTTTTTAAAAAAGTCTCCTAATCCCTTTTAGCTCCCATGGAATTTAGCTACTCCTCCTCCTCTGAAGACTAAAATTTTTTTGGCAGCAGCTCCCAGAATTCTTGGTGAATTCAAGGGGATGAAGCCCGAATAATGCAGAAGTCTTGTGCCTACTGCTTCTACTATTGGGGACAACTGAATCATGGAATGTTGCAGGTGTGACTTGAAGGAGGGAAAAAAAGGGAAATTGAATGGGTAGAAGGAAAGTGCTTGTTAGGGCCCTAAACATGAGCCTGTTTGTGTATTGGGGGGGGGGGGCTGTGGCATTGCTGCAAAAGGAAAGCAACTTGCATAGCCCTCCAGAGTTTCACCAGTATCCTGCCTGGGGGAGCATTTTCTGCAGCCTGATAAAATGATGCACACTGTGTGGTATCTTTTGGCAAGTGACTTGCAAACTTTAAGGCAAGAGTGGGGATTTTTGGATGCCTGAAAACCAGTTTAAGGCTTTTGAATTGGTGAAGTAGGGTGTTGTTGAAAGAATGGCCACCTCAGAATCCTAATGCTTCCCTATTCCTTCTCATCTGTACTTACTGCCATCTACCATCCCATGTCTATAACCACAACTACAATCCGTCCCACAAAGTATAATAATTGGAGAGCTCTTGGTAAAATGTGCCTCAATTTTAAAAAGTGTCTTAGGGCTTAACTACATTATTGATTAACCCCATCTTATGTGTAGGAATGTTTCGCTGCGTTCTAAAATCATTTGACAGTCACATGGCATATGAACCACTCTCTGCATGTCCTTCAGGTAGTGGTTAATGCATTACATTTTTATACTGCTCCCCTTCGGAAAACTTTTAATATGTTTTAAAGTTTTGCTGTATCTCAGTTGAGGTGGGCTATATTGGCTTTTAAAACCATTTCATTTGAGGCTTGCCCCCTCTGCCCTCATGCTGGTCACTCACACCAACTGCTGTGGGAGAGAGAGAGAGAGAGAGAGAGAGAGAGGAGACAAAACTGCTTGTCCCTTTATAAAGCTTGGCTGCTTCTGTCCCTTTAAGAAGGCTCCAGCCATCCCCACAGAATGCCAGACAGAAATGAGCAGTGCCTGGTGTAAAAACACTGACCCAATCATGGATCCTCCTGAATCCCCATGACTTTTACATGGGATCTGCCCCCAAACACGGTCAAATCAGAAGTCCCATTTGTATCCACTGAATACAACACAGACAAGAGAGGTGGGGCTCAGAGGTGAGCAAGAGAGCAAAGCAGGGGAGATTGGGCAGAGAAGGTGAGTGAGGTGACAGGGAGGCAAGGAGCAGGGTGGCAGAATGTGATCAGGCAGGGAGCAATTTATAGTGGAAGACGAGGGCACATTGGACAATTCGAAGCATTATACCGCAACTCAAGCCCTAAGCTAAAATAAACCATCCTGCCAGGAGGAGGTTTAATGATGTGCTTCCAAACAGAATAACACAAATCGGGGGGGGGGGGGGGGGGGGGAGAGAAGATCTGCTGTGTGTCTAGGGATCAACTTTTTATAACATCGATGCAAATGCAGCTAAATGCGGTTCAAATACCAGTTATTTTACCAATATAATCATGACCTTACTCCCAGTCA
The DNA here is from genome assembly GCF_051106095.1 of Pogona vitticeps. NCBI lineage: Eukaryota > Metazoa > Chordata > Lepidosauria > Squamata > Agamidae > Pogona > Pogona vitticeps. The sequence goes on from NC_135783.1 coordinate 160,902,202, forward strand.
GTTTTAGTCCCTCTGGTTTCTACCATCCATTTCTTTTAGTTTTAGAATGAATTGTAAGACATCTACAAGAGACACCAGCACTTCATGGAATTTTAGACAGTCATATATTAACATGAAACATAATTGTGAAGATTCTCAGTCATGCAAGTGAGCTTATTTGGAAGTTGAGTCATGGCAACTAGACTAAGTGGAGGACATATCAGGGACTTCCTACTGACTCTCCTCAGACTGAAGAAGTATATCAAAACATTTCAGCCTAACAAGAAAGAAATCCCATTCCCATGACTCAAGTTCCAGATTAACATGGAACATTTTAACTCTTTCAGCTGAACTCTAGCTTATACAGTGTACGTGAATTTATACTTTTTGAACACAATTCTTTTACTTACTTAGTTTTCTGCTTTCCGGTGGACTTGATTTTAACAAACATTGGTTTACCCAGCTCTGTGCATGGCTTGCTGCTTCAGAGTTCCATTCCTAAGGGTCACAGAGAAAGGTAGTGGAATTTATAAAGAACATTGTAGATATGAACAAAAAAAAATAATTGTAAATGTATTTGTGACATCTATGAATGAGAGCATTACTGTCTCACAAGACTATGGGCATTGTAACATTTCATTGGACGGTGGTTAAAAAAAATCACAGCAGAAATGAGTTAGTCTTTAATATAAACATTTATAACACATTCACACACACACACATCCAAAATATCTTCTAAGTGGAACCGTGCTCTTGATTCTCCCTTCTCACTGCAGTCCTCTGGGCTCCCTAAATCAGGGTGTTGACACGGGAGACTGTGGCAAGGAAGGTGAATTCTGCAGAATGTGACTCCTGGTCCCACTTTGGCTTGTTAGAGTTCCATGTCATTATATTTACAAAGCTAATTTCAACATAATGCTAGCAATGTTTTAAAATAAAAATGCAGAAATAATAATGTCTACCATATCAATAATAAAATATTATTATGTAGAAACACATGTTGTGCTTACTTTACTTGATCTTTAGTTTTTGAAATTGCTGAATGGTTTATGAAAGCTTTTTTTTAAAAAAAAGCAATACTTCTTTTCCTTCTTTTGTAATCAAGCAGCACAGGAGTAAACAAACTATTTGACCAACATTGACAAGGCAGCTAATTTAAAAAGGCAAAGGAAATATTTAGAAATGATTCTATTTAGCCAAAAAGCTAACATAAACCAGGGAGAATGCATTACACTGTTGACCAGCAAAAAATAAAAATAAAGAAGAAGCTGTGTAGTCCTTATTCAAAAGTTAAAAAAAGGAGGGTAGTGCCTTTATTAAATCATTACAATATAAACAAGCAAAATCTGAGGCCTGTAATTCTCGAAAAGCTGCCTGTTTCTGATATACTAATAGCCTTATCAATAGCTGGTTTTTGATATGTTCATGACAAATGGCATGGGTGGTCACAAGTACTGAACATGTTTCTATTACAGGTTGGTTCCCTGAGACAGAAAAGTCTGTTTGCACTTTATTGAATTAAAACTACAAAATGCTCATGCTTTTAATAGGCCTACATAAAATTCCTTTTAATTTTCTTAGAATGCCTCTTACCATCTTGAGCATGTCGCTGGCAGGTGGCTGCACCGCTCTCCTCAGGCTGTTGTGCTTGTCCACAATCTCCTGCTGCTGGTTGGCATTGGTGGTCATGTAAGGATCAAGATCTGAGGCCTTCAGGTAAATAAGAGGTTTGTACAATTATGTGATTGTGCTGACCCACTTATACAGAATTAAAGATATCAAACATTGGATAATGTTTGCTACTAAAATTTGCTTATAAGACCGAGTCCGTAGGTACCACAAACTATATTCCAAATCAGAGCTTCTGTTTGGAAAAGCTACTGGAAGGATGTTTGCACAGATCATCAACATGGTCCACTTCTGAGAACTAAGCTGAGACCTTGAGGAATTTTGAAGATGGGCTGTGAGGGTGGTTACCCTTTTCCTGGCAAGATTTCCATGGATTTGATTGATAGAGGTGGGCTTAAGCAAAACCTTTGGAAACCTCAGAAGTCAAGTTTGAATCAGCCTTCTGATGCAACTAATACAAACTCAGAAATGTCTTACCTGAATGCTAGGATGCAGCAGCAACAATGCAACGAGACCCACACATGGACTGAACATGGCCATTGCTGAAAAGCAAAAGCAAAATAAAATCGAGTCTTACTTGTTACTCCTGACTACTATATATAGCTACATTTTAAAGCATGTGAAATAGTTGACATGTTCCATCTGGTTTGTGCTGGACATGCCTTAATGACCGTAGTTTTTTCTCCTGCTTTCTCTTCCTCTTTCAGCCTCTCCCTAATAATATGTGGCCCTAAGCTATAGTATTGTTTGTTTGTAAGTCAAGCCTTGCAAAGTTGTTTTCAGATGCTACTGTGGTGAATATATTTTGCATCAGAATGTCCAGAGACAAACTAAGAAATGGGAGATGTGGAGAATTCCCCAGAGTTTAATGTTTCCAGATCAGCAGCATTCAATTCCTTGAAATTTCAAGGCCCTGAACGGGCAGGTCCTTGTGATATCAGAGAGCTAAGACAGGCAAGGATTGTGAGGGAGGCCAAAATTGCTTCTGGGCCAACTGTTTGTGGAGTCAACACAAGGAAGATCTGGATAAATCTCAGCTGACAGATAACTGGGCAACCCATCACCAAGGGCCCAGTGCTCCTCAGTATTTTTATTAATGACTTGGATGAGGGATTGCAGGGAATGCTTGTCAGATTTGCAGATCATACCAAACTGGGTGGAATAGCTAATACTGTAATGCATATGACATGAATGGATTTGCCAGGCTCTGTCCTGCTGCTGCTGGTGGGGTGTGTATTGTGGAAAGCTCATCACAAACTCAGGGAGAGCCTTTCCTTCTTGATGCTCTCAGGGCTTATGCTGCAAAAAGTCTCATGAGTTCCAACTCTGACCTTGCTGCAAATTTTACAATGAGGCTTAGTACACGCACCTACGGACTCTTCCCCCAGTTCCTTCTCCTTATTTTCGGCTTTTTGGTACACCAACATTTCATGAGCACAATGCACACAAAAATACACAAACCTGATACAATTTGGGACATGGTAGAGAAGTGTCCAGCCTTTAAAACACCTTATAGAGAAAAATCAAATGTTATTTCCTGTCACTGTTTGCCCTGGATTTTTCCTCTCTCATAGCAGTTCCATAGGACTCTAGCCACTGGCCAGAAACCTAACTGTCTTACCAGAGCAGCTTGAAAAACATGAAGTCCCTTTGTGAAGACCCTCCCTGTCCCATCAAGAATATGGGAAAGTACCTTACTGGGGATTATAGAAATCTGAGTAGTGATTAGCCATGATTGGTCTTTGTTCAGCTGGAAACTTGGGCTTCTAACATTGTAGTTGTATGGACACTTCCACTGAACAAAGTAGATATATTCACAGATTAAGCTTCTGTGGTCTGTTCTCCATAGATAAAGCTTGCCCCTTTAAAAACAATGAGACAGAATTCCACCCCCCCATGATGTATTCCTATGCATATTTATTTAGAGATAAGAACTTAGCAGAAGATGGAAATGCCATGTTAATTGACTGCTGACTGTTATTCTGAAATCTTTGAAGACCTGACTCTACCATGGTGGTGTTTCAGGCAGCTGAGTTGGAGTGTCATGAAGGATGGTTAGTTTGGTATTGCCAGATTTTTACTGTTAAAGACGGGGATATTTCCCATGGGATCTTCTTTAGATGCCAAAATAATTTGATTGGCTTTAGTTGCTATGTGCCTTTTGAGGGCACTGTTTGTTGCACTGCTTCAGGTAGCAGAATGTCTTGAGCTGAGCCTGAAAGCATACTGTGTCTCTGATTCCCCCCCCCCCCCCAAATAAAAGAACTTTCTGTTGCTTTAGTACTGTGGGTTGAATGAAAAGTACTCATGGTCTAATAGCCATTTCCTAGATCAGGTTTAATATTGTTGTTTTGGTAAACCTATACATGTTGACCATGCTGTCAACATCAAAGTGGTGTAGAGGGCAAATTGGGAAAGCAACGCCACCTTCGGGTCTGCTGCGGAATCAGCTTTGTGACACTGCCTTTATGGAAGCTTCCTCCAGCAATAGTTCAATCAGGCTGTAGAAGAGAGGCAGATGGGAAGCAGGGCCACTAGTTCTCTCAAGGCTTCCATGGGCCCTTTGCTGTTTGAACTGTTTTCTGTCCCAGCAGTTCAGGAAAACCAGCAATGGGCATTTTTAGAACAGGTTTTCATTGTGTTCTTCTTCACTGCCTGCTTTAATCCTCCTGATCAACCAAATCTTGTGTTGATCCCATTGTCAGCTCATGGTAATCCCAGTACTGATCCCATTCTTTGCTTGGCCTCAGATATTTCAGTACCATCACTAATCTGACCATAGTTCCAATAAGAGATAGGGTGTTGAACATTCATACAGGTACAGTGTATAGCTTTTGGAGGTAGTTTTTAAAGTCATGCCACTTCTCTTATGGCTTGATGCACCTAAACTGTTTGATTACCAGAATAGTTTAGCATCTGTGTAGCAATGTTTGCTGAACAAACAACATTTTGTGATATTTTCTTGCCAGGGTGAAAATGTGCAACATATTTCACTCCTCCTTAAATGAAAGAAGAGAACAGAGAAACAGGACTTCAAGAAAGAATAAGAGATGTTCCACACTTAGGGTGGGAGTGAACCACAGAAAAACATGATATTGAGAGGAGGGGGGGAATGTTAGAAAAATTAGAAAATATCTCAGAAGCATGGAAAACTGAAGTGGGAGTAGAAAAGACAGTAGGTGTGGGATTCAAACTAACATTCACGAAGAAATGAACATTTTGATAGAAAAGGAACAAGTATGTTGGCAAGTGGTTGTTGTGGGTTTTTTGGGTTCTTTGGCCGGTTCTGAAGGCTGTTCTTCCTAACGTTGCCCCAGTATCTATGGCCGGCATCTTCAGAGGATTGGAGTAGGAACTCTGTCCATGATCTGTTGCTGTTTGTTGAATAGTTGAGTATTTATAGCTGTGGGAAAAGCTTTTGTCTTTTTTCTGGAGATAGGGTGATCAGCATGTTTTTGTTGTGATAAGGGGGGGAGAGATTATCTGTCACTGTGATTGATGGGTGTCATTAGCTGGTCTTTTTTGTGCACTGTGATTGATGGGTGGCCCTTAGTCTTGCATTTGGTAGCGCGGAGGGAGGAAGAGTTAAACCCTTCCAAGGATACATCATAAATCAACCAAGTTTCCTGGAGGAGTATGATCTCTTGCTCCAATAAGAGCCCTCTGATCTCAGGGTCATGAATTTCTGCAGCCCATCTTGCTGCATTCCAAGAAAGAAACCTTAAGGGGTGGGAATTATTCCTGAAGGGGGGCATATGCCGGGTTTCAAACCAACTGAATGATGCAATTGGAAGGTTAAACCACCACTTCACTGAGAGGGGTCATCCCCATCACTGAGGTTGAGATCGTGGCACCCTGTTCATTCAATGTGCAATGGAATAATTCTGGCAGGGTGAACTTTAGGTGTAGCCCAGTTCAAGCTGGGAAGTTCTCGTGCTGCTGCTGGAGTTTCTCCAGGAGGGACCTCCAGATGTGGAAGGCTCTGGGCTGTGGTAATTACTTGGTTGCAAGGGACAGTGGAGCAAGGCATGATTCCCACTTCATGTTGATCTGTTGAATGTGTGCCCAAGATGCCCTTACTACTCTTTTTATGGGACAGGAGAGCTTTCTCCAAGTTGGCAGTCTGGGCTGACATTTGGGTAAATCTTTCCTCATCTTGAGAGAGAGCGATACGAGTGTCACTAGGCACTGAGCATTTTGTATGCCTGCACAAGCTGGCCAATTCTGGAGCAGCTGTTAAGATTGCCACTCATATTACAGTATTATCAGTGGATGTGGAAGGTGAAGGCAACTTCCCTGGTCAGGAAGGGCAGGGAGGCAAGAGAGGTGTAGGAACCACCTCATGAAAATATCTTTTAGGTCTTATGTAGAAGGTAGACAGGTAACTGGTCATCTTGGGAACACCATTGGGATTACCGGGCTAAAGAATTTTAGTAGCAATCTTGTTTGTGCCCAGGGAACAGGCAGCCTCTCATATTCCTCCAAGTCAATATAGCACTGGTCCATGTGAAGAAGGCAGCTGAGAGAATGTATAATCTGCATTCTACTCCATCATCTCCCCTGTTTCACTGGAGCGTTTGCAATTTCTAGACAGAGCTGTCTCAACTGAAGGGTATGCATCACCGGCTCATATGCTTTAACTGAAGTGCTTCCAAGATGTAAAGGAGAGAGCTCCTTAGAATATGTTGGGATTGCTTTGGATCTGGAGTTGGAGCTGGGGGTACCTCTAATGGTATGATGCTCTACAGGACACAATGCTGGCTGCCCATTTAATGCAAGTTGATCAGCAAGATGATCTAGCTTTTAGAATATTGTCATCACTGCTTTGCCTGTAAGCATGACATATTCACCCAGGAGTTCAAGAAGCTGAGTAGTGGAAAAGTGCTCTTGCTCTGGGGTTGAGAATGCTGTGTCATCTGGAAATGCTCCCGGACAATCCTGGGGGCCCTGTAGAGAGGAAAACACGTCACGCTCCATCTGAGGGTTTGGAGGTAGTGATGATGTAGATTCTGCAGTGACACTTCTGAAAGGACCAACAAGTAAATTGCTTGTTGAGACACACCCATCCTCACACATTGATGGATCAGGTAGATCAGGTAGATCTGGGACCGGTTGAGAGTCCATCAGGGCAGGTTCCCCAGGAATTGGGGACTTATCCAGGCACCTACCCAGGGACCCATCCAGACACTGCTATGGGCCAGTTGCCACGGATGGGTCTGACAAGTTGGAGTCATTGGTCAAAGAGCCGAGCTTCATATCCTTCAAAGCCTCTTCAATACGGAGCTGTTTTGAGGGCTTAAGTGAGGGGGAATCTCCCGAAAAAGCTCATTGTCATAGGGTTAATTACAGTCAGGGAGACTGAGTAGAGTAAGTTCAAAGTAAAGTAAGTTCAGAGTAAAAGCTCAAAACAGAAGAGTGAGCGTAGAGCTTGAGTTGGTTACCAGCCAGCAGTCATCATTATGTTTGCTTATGTTCTCTTTACTTCCTCATGTAGCTCCTTTAAGAGGTGCAATCTTCAGGATAAGCTGCCGTCAACTCCCTTAGAAGGTCAAATGCCTTGTCTCGCAGGTGGTTTCTTAATAAGACAAACAAACTAAAAGCATACTAAAATCTCCCTGACTTTACTGGTTGGAATTCAAGTTGTATCGGACACGACGACTGACAACGGCCAGCACAGAGGGAGCTTTAAAATCTTAAAATCTTACAAGCAGTGGAGACCTTCACAAGCCACCTTCTCCCTAACTAACAAGTAGGGAAAACCAAGCAGCAAGTAGCCTTCTGAAATTAACTAGATGGCATTTAGTCAGGTATAGGAGATATTTAAAATGGAATGTTCCCTTAGTAACAAAGGAATCTAGAAAGTACATCCCCACAGGTATACCTTGAAAGATACTTGGAGAGTGACCATGGCATGAGAGAAGGACTCAAAGAGTTCATAGAGAGCAACATGCCATCAATGATGTGGAGAAAGCATGAGTGCAAAGTTTCAACAATAAAACTGCATTTCACTCAAAATGGCACGGTGGCAGCTACGCAGGACTAGCTCCATCTGGAAGCATCTATATATCTTCACTTTGTTACTGTTTCATTAGAGCTGATCATTATTACAATAACAGGGAGGGGAAAAGTCTTTTCATATTGAAACAAGCTATTGTGACATACGGAGACAGCATTTTGAGGAACTGCTCCTCCTAAAAAGAGTCCAATTTTTGGTTGTGAGGTGGGAATATTACTCCCACCTTCACCTTGGGGGGGCATTACACTTTTTCTGTGAAGGGTTCAGAAATTTGTGCAGAAAATCTCTAAGTAAAACAGACCTTTTTCCTTTGGGAAGCAAAGCAACACATACATACAGAGCAAACAAAAAAAAAATACAAATTGATCAAAAGACACAAAAAGCCCACCCAATGTTGCTAATTTTTAAAGGCCCATACAATAAAGCAGTAGCAATCCCATTTTGTGTCATCAGACGTATTGCACAAAAGCTGGCCTTAAGGGTATGAGGGCTCTTGTTGAGACCTACGGAAAATATCTTCCTTCCAAATGTGGAGGTTTTTTTATTTTGGCAAAGTCTCATTCTTGCATGCAATAAAAAGACAAGTGAGGATTTATGTACATTCACTTTATAAAGACTACGTATATTAACTCTCTGACTTGGTCCCTGAGGTTTTCTGTTTACTTTTTGCTACTCCACCCTTTTTGCCTTGTGTCCTTTTAGACTGAAGCCTTACTACAGGCAGGAGGGTATTGAGTCTGAAGTCCTTCCCAACTCTGCCTGTGCCACACCCTCATCTTCCCTCCCTCCCCTTTCAAAGACAAGGACCACAGACCTCTCTGTAAGGGCCAGAGAGAGGTCTCTCCTCCAGAGAGGCGACACATTCTTTCCAATGGCCCTAGCATGCTGTCCTCACGGCCACAATGTGAATTTGTACAGTGAATTCACTGTGGCTTTTGACTAATCTTAGATTTTAACATAAATGATCCATTATATATGTTTATATTTATATAGTAGAAACAGAGTGGTATAATGGATAGAGATTTAGACGAGGGTTTGGGAGACCTGGAGACAGATACCCACTTGGCTGTGGAAGGTCAGTGGGGTGTGGCAATGTAAACATTCCTGAAAAATTTCACATATTGCAAAACTTCTATGGGATTTGTCAAAAGCTGGAAGTTTTAATGGCAAACAATAACAACAGACTTTTATATGGAATTCTTTTCCATTTTGGAATGGTTAAGAGAGTAACAGTGAGGTTCTAATGTTTCTTTGCTCCTCAAATAATTATGGTCTGAAGCCCCGTTCTGGCGTTATGCCTGAAAGTGTGCAGGACTCAAAGGTTAAAGATGACAGAGAGATACAGATAAGCCCCACTCTTATGTCCCCACCCCACCTGCATGTCATTCAGGCCATAGTGTATTCTGTGTGGAGATCCACAGAGATGTTGTAAGTATATTCAGCTGGACCAGCTTACAACATTTCCATGGCAGGCAGGTTTAACAAGGAAGAATTGCTGATAGTGAAAACACTACAAACACATTCAGTTGAATGCACCTAGAAAAATTTTGCAAATCTTTGCATTCACACTGTCTATGCAGGCTTTTGGACTCAACACTAGTAGGGAGCGTGGAGTGGGTCATGTTTGTGTACACACATCCCCACCATTTTTTGAGTCCTGCAGTCTTTCCTGCTTAATGCCTGAAGAGGGCTTTGATGCTGCGACTCATACACAGTTGGGTTATCTTCTGATTTAGCTCCCTTTCTCATATCTTATAATAACATCGGTTTAACATGAAACACATAAAATAACAAGAACAAGAAGTAGCCATGTAGTCGTTGTTACTTAATGACATGCCGCTTCCACAATGAGCAACCTAGAGTAGGATATGTAAGGTTAATTAATGCTATCCTAACTGTTAGACATACAGCTTCAAAGGCACATGATGCTTCCCAGTTAAACAACATTATGGAGGAAATTAAATCAATCAATCAAGCAATCAAGCAATCAAATAAACAGAATTCTATTCATAACCAACAATGTTGAAAATTATTTTGAAATACATATATGTCATTTTTATCAGAGAATATCAGAATAAATCACTGTACCTTTGGGTGAATATCCTTTGGATATAATGTGTGATTCTTCCAATGACATGGGACTATATATCTGTATCTATAACTCTCTGAATATTTACACACATACAGTATGCACACCCACACCCACCTCTGTTACTCCTTTCTTTGGAGGATGAGTCATACGCAGATTTATAAGTTGGGATGGGGAAGAATGCATTGGTTTGTTCAGTAACGTTTACTTTATGATATTTGTCTGGGCCCACTGTTGTAAAACCTTCACACAGTTTCACAGGGTTAAGAAACAAGTTGCTATGGTTCAACTTGTTTCTTAGCCTGTGCAACAATGCCTGTTGTGGTGGTATTTGATAGGGCCTTGGGGGCAAAGCAGAATCAGGGACTCTGTGTTGTCATGGGTCATCAGATCCATGTTGGGAATGAAGCTGCCATGCATTCTTCAAAACTAGCTCTTCTTAAGATCATGATCCTTAGTGTTGTTCATTTTGGCTTCAGACATCTCAGGTGCCTCGTTTTAATATTTCAATTGCTTTGTTAACCTTTCCGTCCTTCTACATTTATGTGACAACCTTTGGGAAACAAAGCTTCTAATATTTATGGCTTTTTGTTTCACCTTCAAACAAGATGTTTCCTTATCATTGTAAATTCAGCAGACAGTGGAAGTTACCCTTATTATCTCTTTCAGTGGTTTTCCACAGGTCCCGTAGAAGTGCACAGGAGGGCTTATAGTCTACTATGATACATGGATTCACAATGCTTAGGAAAGAACAGAGTTTGCTCCAAATGGGAAAGTGAAGAGTCACATTAGGAGTGCATTTAAAAGTTTTTGTTAGTTTTTTTTCCATCAGAAAAATGGAAACCAACCAAGTCCACCTCTTTGTTGCACTCTTGCACACACACTCTTGGGAGTGTGGGAGCCAATCCCCTTGAATTCAGTGGCACATTTTCAGATAAAGTTAGATAGATCTGGCAGCACAGAGCTGATAGCTTTTTGAACTTCCTATGGACAGAATATTATGCCTGCAAAGCAACATGGGATCATAGTAAAGTGCATAGGTTTTCTTTCTTCATAAAGAAAACATACCCTAATTTTGCATAATGGCAAGATGTTCAGTCCCATATTACTGTACTGGTGGGATTTTTTCACTCACTTGAAGCTCTATAGCAGTGATCCCCAACCTTGAGCCTCCAGATGTTCTTGGACTTCAACTCCCAGAAATCCTGACCAGCAGAGGTGGTGGTGAAGGCTTCTGGGAGTTGTAGTCCAAGAACATCTGGAGGCCCAAGGTGAGGACCACTGCTCTATAGGATACTAGCCCAAATATGTGCAGAATGGTAATTAGCATGTTTGGATTTAGTAGTAGTCTGCCTCCCTTTCCTTGAAGCGACCATCATGAATTTGACCCAACTCCGGGAGGCAGTGGAAGACAGGAGGGCCTGGTGTGCTCTGGTCCATGGAGTCACGAAGAGTCAGACATGACTAAACGACTAAACAACAACAACAGAGAAATAAGGGAGAAACTCTCTTGGAGTAATGTTGCCCTGAGAATATTCCTTTCATCTCCCTTGAAGGAACAATATTCAGTCTCACATAGAAAAAGGCGCTGCAGTAACATGGAATAATAGTTAGTTTAAAAAAATTGCAAAGGAGGATGGAGAACATACTCATCCAACTCTCATTTGGGTACTAGCCAGATGTTATTTGGTCAATCTGCTTCCTTATATAGAATCTTGATTCTCTTTCACTCAAGAGAAGGCCTGTTTTCATGCTCTTTCCTCAATAGATGGTTGTACAAATTACATCCGTACAACAACATTGGCCACACACCATGGGATATTCATTAACAGCCTTAAAAAGGAAGAGGGGTGGTGGTCTGGGCCAGTTTTGGAAGAAAACAAGGTTCATCAAAGTAGAGGGCAGGACTGTTTAAAAAGAAATTAAACAACAAAGACATCTTTGTTGTACGTCTTTGTTTAAGTTGAATGGGCTTGCCATTTTCCCCTCCAAACCACAGCACACTAGGGCTATGTAACCAACATAAAGCCTTTGAATCAGCCCTAGCAAGCTTTTAATTGATTGTAGAGTTATCTAATTTCTGCCTTAATTTATCATAATTAATTGAATCAAAGGCCCCTTTCAGGTCCATGAAGACCACAAAAAAGGCATCCATTAAAATAGCTGTATATTTTTCTGTGAAATGTTTCAACATCAGGCATTGGGCAACTGTAGAACAATTTTCTTCAATTCCTTCAAAAGCCAATTTGTTCTTGGCCTATAATGTTCTTGGCCTTTAGCCACTCCTTCAATTGGTCTAAGAGATCATGAGTAAATAATTTGCCTAAAGAAGAAAGAAGGCTATTTGGTCAGTGGCACTCAGGATTGGATCTCTGACTTCTAAAAAATACTGCTATGATTGTGGTACATTTCCATATGTACAGGATGGCTCCTGTGTCATTGACCCGGTTGAATATTGGGGTGCGAACTGATGCTCACCATTGAGGATTAACCCTAAACAACACATTTGGAATCAGGTCTGGACCTGGTGCTTTGCCTTGAGCTTGTGATTTTATATGAGTTTCAGTCTCTTCCATATTCACTGTATCCCAAAGGGGGGTTTCTTTTAGCTGGACTCATTTCCATCTTGCTATTGCAGAGAATAACGTCTTGAAGCCTCTTCCCCAAACATAGAGGCAAGTATTCTTTGGGGAATTCCACACATGCAGCTAACACTGAGGAAGCAATTGAACTATTTAGCAAGGTGCCTGTTGTGCAAGCGATTGTGTAACCAATTGTGCAACCAGTTGCACAATAAGACACCTTGCCATGCAAGATACGCTTTGTCAAACGGTGCAACTGCTTGTAGCAATGTTAGTCCAACAGCATACTGGGCAGAATTTTCTGTCCCCTCTCTTGCTACATGTGTTTCCTCTTTAGCAGATTTCTAGCTAGGTAATACTTTTTCAATACAATGGATAAAAGTCTCTTGCATAATTTTGCACCAGCATAAACCACATAGGGGCATTGAAAATAATCATTTTAAAGGAATTAAAAGCTTCATATCCCCCTCCTTTTTGGCCAGAGGCTTTCTAGGGCTACTTTTTATTTGGCAGAAGCCTTAGGGAGCTTCTGAACAGGGAAGGGAAAGACATAAAAAAAAACAACCCACACTGTTGGATTGCTGTCACACTGGCAGCAACCCAGTGGTGTTTTTTTTTTTAATTTTAAAGTCTCTCCTCTCCATCATGAAGTTCCTTAGTCTTCCCTGCATCAAAAGGGAGCCTTGGAAGCCAAAGCAGAGGAACAGGAAGTATTTAATTCATTTAATCAATTATCTCCAGCACTCTAATCTGGTTTCCACCACTAGAACTGCACCAGCAGGATTTTGCAAAGTGGGTCTTCTGTAGTTGTTTCTTTTCTAACAGAGGAGTCATTGACTTTTGATGATCTGACTAAATGTCATTTTATTCTAACATGAGAAGCTTTTCCCTGAAATTGCCATATATATCTTTCAAATAAAGTAAATAAATAATCAGATTCCATATTTGTGGAAAAGCTTTCACCAGGTGATAGGAAAAATCCAGATGCTTAGCCTGGTTTCTGTTGTGCTGAGAGGAATTTGTAGTTTGGATAAAAATACTCTTGAACAGTATTTCTCCAGGAAAAAACTTCCACTTGGCACAGTGTCAAATCCCTGTGCTTTGAAAAAGTGTGCAAACTATAATGAAAAAGCCTTTATTTAATTTCAGGCAGGACAACCGAATCTAGTTTACATTTCTTCTTTAAAAATGCATTTTCTGAAACAATATGAATGAATGAATACTTTATTATGGTCAAAGACCAGGAAAACCAAATCAATATAAAATAGATACATATAATTATAGTTTGGTAAAGTCAGTCAGGGTAATAAAATTCCATTAAAACATGATAAAACAACCCCTTCTTTCCAGTTAATAACATCATATATCCTTAATATAAGTAAAACCTCAGACAGAGTTATATTAAAAAACATATCCATCTAAAATCACCTACCCAAACATTTGATTATGAATAATCATTGCTGCTGCACAGAATTTGGCCACTTGTCTCATAATATAAGGGGCATTGCCAGAGAGTAGCAGCTGGACATAATCCTCCTCTGATCTCCCGGGGGATTTACAGGTAATAGGTGAGAAAAGCTCCATACGAAGATCCCCATAACAAGTACAGAAAAGGAGAACATGACCAATATGTATGCAGAATTTTTGATCTAACAAATACAGTAGTGCCTCGCATAACGAGCGCACCGTATAACGATGAATCCGCATAGCGATCCCTTCTCTGGGATCGCTAATGCGGAGGCATAGCGTCCGTCCATATGGAGAAAACTCACTTACCGAAGGGTGCCAGGAAGGAGCCGCCGCCGCTGCTGCCGCGAGAGTGATGCGGGGCCGCGCTGGCCGGGAAGAGGAAGGCAGGCTGCAAGGCAGGCAGGCGAAGGGAGGGAAGCCGTGCGTTCGCGCGTCCTCCCCCCCTACTTTCCCTCTTCCTCCTCGTCCTTCTCCTGCTGCCCCCAGAGATGAAGGCAGGCTGCAAGGCAGGCAGGCGAAGGGAGGGAAGCCGCGCACTCGCGCGTCCTCCCCCTCCCACTTTCCCTCTTCTCCTCCTCTTGCTGCTTACCCCCCAAACCTCCCACAGAGTCGGGCGATCAGCTGTTTGGCGGTTCTAAAATGGCCGCCTGACGCCCGAAATGTCCGCATGCAGCGTTTTTGCACCCTCCCCTTGCTTAACGAGGGCACGAAAATGGCTGCTGCTATGGAGGAAACTTTGCTGAACGGTAAGTTTAGGGCCAATTGGGCTTTTACATTCCGTTTAGCGACGATTTCACATAGCGAGGGTTAATCCGGAATGGATTAACCTCGCTATGCGGGGCACCACTGTATACATAAAAATGCGTTCCCTGAGATTGTGTCAGGGTAATGCAAAAGTGGCCATCTTTTCAAGAGAAACTGAAGGTTTTTTTTTTAATTACAGGAGAATCAATTTGTCATTTGTTTCTGGTAAATTGGTGGCAGCTATCCTTAAAGATAATAAACACAGATTCTGCAAAGGTAAGTCTTGTGTCACAGAACTTGTGCAATTCTTCGAAAGTGGCCTCAAGCATGGAGATAAGATGATCTGCTAGGACTTCCAAGAGCCCTTAAAAACAAAGTCACAAGGCCAAAACAAAACAAAGCATCCCAGCAGAGACCCCAGAGCAAACTTTACACACAATTTTTTTTGTGTATGGCGAAGTGCAAAAGAGGATGGGAGTAGCTCTGGCCCTGCCCATGTTTGGTATTGACACTTTTTGTTCCAGCCTTGCCCACTACTGGTGCAGAAATCAAGAAGGTTCCCCATGCAGGAAGGTGGTATTTGGGTTGAAAATGCCTTCTCTACCTCTGGTCTGGTCCCTTTACGGGATGGGAATGCCCTCTAATCAGCCTCCAGCATTTTTTGGCTTTCCGTTACTGAGTTGAAACCCACCCAGCCATCCTTGAAACACAAGCACTAAAAGCCAGTTTTGCATATTTTCTCTGCATGTACAGCTACCATCTGTGAATTAACTAAATGTCATTTTGTTTAGTCAGTTTTGGCTCCTTGCTTAATTAGGGTACTTGAACATAGAGTTTAGATCTCTTCAGATGCATTATTTCATTATAATGCTGTGGGATCAATGAGCTGTGCTACCCCCACGTTGTAGTAAGACTAAGGCAAGAATAATCCCTGAGTAAATTTATGAAAAACAACCTGATTAGCTCCTTGTAACAAGTTAAAAGATCACATGTCATCTTAGGCGAGTAATGTTTACCAAATCTATTGTGGACGTGTCCTCTCTGTTGTAACCTTGTAGTGGCACCATATACATTGTTATAAAACTGTTCCCCTGCCAAACAGAACTAGAATTATGCTCTACATTAAACCACGTCTTATAAGAATTGTTCAATGCCACATTCTCCCCACCCCCTTAATATCACACTAACCAGCCTGAGAAATTAGTACAAACATATTCTGATGTTTCTGATGAGCCTTAAAAAAAGAATTAATCATCCAAATGGTTTGGAAAACATAGTAAACAGAGCACGTATATCTCATGCTGAAGAACTACTCAGAGCATCTCCCATTCTATGAATGGATACTCCTGAATATCCTCTCTTAGGCAGGACATAAACTATGGAACAATCTCCTGCCTAAAATTCACTTGGCCTCTTCATTGGGAACTTTTAAAAACTATTAAAATGTGGTTATTCAGACAGACCTTCATGGATATTAATACACCATGATACAATATTGCTTTTAATTTACTTATTATGCTTTTATTATGAGGTTTTTTTAAAGTGTAACTCATTTAGTACCTCTTATATTTTGTTTGGTCCTTGTTGATTATCTTGTTTGTTATGTTATTGCTTTATTCTAGTTTTGTAAACCACCCAGAGTGGCCTTGGCAGCCAGATAGGCGGTGTAAGAATCAATCAATCAATCAATCAGTCAGTCAGTCAGTCAATCAATCAATCAGTCAGTCAGTCAGTCAGTCAGTCAGTCAATCAATCAATCAAACAAACAAACAAACAAAGAAACAAACAAAGTTGGCCACTCACTGACATATGTTATTTCTTCACAGCACCTGGTAATCAAGAAACATAATATGGGTTCTTCCTGAAGGAGCATTTGTACCCTTTAAGTCCATACGAAGCACGGAATTTCTACTGAAATTCTCCTGAAATCCAAACAATGTTCCAATTACCTCACTTTGTACTGCTTTTTCTTGATGGGTTCCTGAAATTCTTTGAGCTGCGCCACCCTTAAAAATTCATTGCTTTGCTTTTTCATAGAGCTTTATACCAGAGGGCTATGACAAAGCCCTAGGACAGGTGACAAGCTGCCACCAGTTAAAAATCTGAGGGGCAGGGAGGGAGAATAAGGAATGTACCTCACTGCATAAACCCTGAGATACAACTTTCAAGAAGCCATACTTGAGATGCATGCTGTCTTGCTTGTTATCTGCTGAGCTGCTAATATGGAAGAAATATCTCAAATCTTTTAAAAAATGTTGTCTATTGGGCTGCCTGGTGGTGGAGGATGAGGAGTGGGGTAGAAGCAGCACCTGCTTTGCCCTCTTCTCCTTTGTAACTTCTCCACATGATAATTGATCTAGAAGTTCCTATAGTACACAGTTCAATCAATCATATACTCTCTTCCTTCAGATCAGAAACAAATATAAAAATGCTCGGTGATTTTGGTGCTGTTTCCTTTCTTAGGTCAGCAACACACAGCAGAGTTCTGAAAACACCTCCTTCTGTGCTTTAAGTCCAGTGCTATTGAGCACTCAGCTTCCTCAGATATATTAAGAAGTCCAGGGGCAGTGCTTCCAGATTCTGTTTTTGTTGGCTGAGAAATCATGGGACTCTTATGCTGTCTTGACATTTTTCTGTTACTTATCAAATCTGCACCATGAATACATTGGCAACTTGTATAGACTCTTACAGAGGGCAGCAAAAGCTTTCCCATAGAGAACAACTGCTAAGACAGATCTCCTATCTGCTCCTGATGCAGCTACACTTGTAGCTCCTTCTCACTAACCAAGTCTTCAAATATGAGTGGGTAACTTCACCAGAGATGGGTAACTTGTGGGTGTCAGTAGATCACAACTCCCATGGTTCCTCACCCTTAGGCTGGGATCACTAGACTGGAATCTCAGCGGTCACAGTTCGAGCCTCACTGAGTTATACAACTCATTGGGTAACCTTGGCCAGTCATTCCTTCTGCCTGACTCACCTCACAGGTTTGTTGTGAGGGTAAAGTGGGCAAGAGGAGAACTATAGTATGTACAATGCCTTGAGACCACTGGCATAAAGGGTGGAATATAACTGTAATTTATGTACTACTAATTGAAGACGCACTAGACTTTCCATTATTATGAGTAGAATATGGTGCTCTTTGATCTGTTTCCTTGGTAACCCAAGAGTTTTTAGACTGCAGTTCCCAGAAGCCTTCACTGCTAGCTGTGCTGGCTTGAGTTTCTAGAAATTGCAGTTCAAGAACACCTGGGTTACCCAAGGTTGGGAATTACAGTGTACTGATCTAGAACAGTGGTTCTAAACCTTTGTTACTCGGATGCTTTTGAACTGCAACTCCCAGAAACCCCAGTCAGGACAGCTGGTGGTGAAGGCTTCTGGGAGTTGCAGTCCAAAACTCCTGAGTAACCCAAGGTTAAGAACCAGTGATCTAGAAGATGGCTTTCCTTTCATACTGCAACTTTGCTCTATTCAGGTGTCACTACTTATTCAAACTTCAGAGGGTGGTCTTATATAGGAGCGCATGGGTGTGCAGGACATCAGAAATACTTGCTTTGTTGTCAGCCAACGAGCACTTATTGACTTGGAGAACCGGTTAGCAAATGAACACTCTTTGTTTTCAAGCTGACTGACCAAACTGCCTTACTTAATGAGCCTGTGGCTTTTAGTTTCCTTTTTATTATAGGTTGGGTCATGTTATTTCAGCAGCAGGTGAACAATGGAAGATATAGGAAATATAAAATATCCTGAGCATCGGCTCTGGCAAGGTGTGGATTAGACTCAGCAGAATCTTATCTCTAAAGATAAGAACTTCCATTGTGAATAAGTCATCAACCAGAACATGTTCCTCCTAAAGAAAATCGTTGTTCAGCACCTCGTGATATTAACTCCCATTTCATAATTCCCAAGTATGACATTATTGTTCTTTGCCCTATAGAACATTTCCCTAAATGTACAATGGAAGTTTTGTTTATTCTTTCTCTTTCCTGTTGGAGTAATTCTAAGATTAATCTCAAGAGTAATTTTATTAATTTTACTTTTCATGGAACCTAAATTTTGTTTTAGGAAAGGAGGGGTCCATGTCTCCTGGAACCTGGTTGTTTACATTTCCAAAAGACCAGTATGTTGGAGTTGATACTGATGTGGGCTTCATCACTGCAGTTTTACCGCCTCCAGGTGGACTGTGTATATATATATATATATATTTTAAATTGAGTAATGAATGAAAATATCCAATAAAATACACATTTTGGTTGCAAGTGATTGTTAAGTGACACTTAAAGTTGTCTACCATATGGCTCATAAATTCATCTTATCAAATTCAGTGTTTCATAGGACATGAATGGTAAACATTAAAATGCAAATATTGTAAATAATGTAGCCATGTATGCTGCGGGTTAAACCGCAGAAGCCTCTTTGCTGCAAGGTCAGAAGACCTGCTGTTGTAAAATTGAATCCACGCGATGGAGTGAGCCCCTGTCGCTTGTCCTAGCTCCTGCCAACCTAGCAGTTTGAAAGCATGCAAAAATGTAAAATGTGAGTAGATAACTAGGTTCCACCACGGTGGGAAGGTAACAGCGTTCCATGTCTAGTCGCACTGGCCACGTGACCACGGAATATTGTCTTTGGATAAAATGCTGGCTCTATGGCTTAGAAACGGAGATGAGCACTGCCCCCTAGAGTTGGACATGACTGACAAATTGTCAAGGGGAACCTTTACCTTTACACAGTTGAAAGAGTGGTGGCTATTTTTCATTTTACATTGATACCATCGTAATTAGATGTTTCCATTTTTATATGCCCAATTGAATACAAAGTAGAAAATCCAGTGGCAATCAATACCTCTCTTAAGGTCTACTGTGGATGCACAAAACATGGAGGCTTTTAGCTCTATTGAAATTCTTCATCTGTCTAGATGGTGAAAAATTGGGGAGTGGGTGGAGTGAAAATGGATGCCCAAATGCATAGCCAAGTGTTTCAAGAGTTGATGAACTGTAATTTAATAAATTTCCAGGTTGAACATGTGTGGGATTTTTGTCAGAGAGATAGGCACACACAGTTTATCCAAGCCCTTAGTGAAATCAGCCCAAACAAAAGTGGGTGATGCTTCAGGAGGAGGCTTCAAAGTGCCTTCAAGGAGATGAAAACAGTACGTAGACTTACACTAAAATGGAAAAAAAGTCAGTCCCATGCATTTTTATAGGATTCTTGCAGTGATTTACTGCAATGACTTGGCCCACTTGTGAGTCCTATTTCTCAGGCAGACTATAATCTTGCACTCTAGGTCAATCCTTTCTCATGATCATGGTATTAACAAACAATTCAATGGCCAAGATAGTCCACTGGGCTACTGCTGGGAGATAATAGAAGGTGTTTGACTTTCAATTAATTTGAACTGATAAAGGCAGGATATACAGTAGGTGATTTCCTGCAGCAGCAAACTCTTTGTCTGGGAGGTATTCATGCATCATGCCTCATTGATTGCACTATCTACATTCTGTCAAATGTTACTGACTAGGATCACTCAGGGTTATATTCTTGGTGATTTCAATATCTTGTGAGGCTACCAGGGAGGCTTTGATTTTCCATTTTTTTTCTGGTTTAAATCTCCTGTTCTGGGATGGTGGCCTCCACAGCTTCCCTCCCAAACAGGTTCCCAGTTTTCACCAGCATCTCTGCACAGTACATGCACGCACGCACGCACGCACGCACGCATGCACGCACACACACACAGAGGTAATGGCAGATGTAAGGCTTTGCAAAGATGTTGGATATCTGGTAACACTACCTACACTGCCTGAAATTTGCTAAGATTGGTACAGTATATTAGAGCTTTTTCTTCCAGGATTTGGAAGTAAGTAGGGTTCCTTTATCAAAGAGGTCTCACACCCAGAAAACTCATTTTCTCCTCCAATTTTTATAGTGCTTAAATTTCTCTGGAGAGTGAAACTAATGGGAATTGTGAAAAAGACACAGAGGAGAATGCAGAGTGTCTCAGAATTTTACCCAAGGTTTTCATGCCTGGAGAGTTGTTGCTAAAAGGGAACTAGTGATCCTCATTACATATATTTTTTAAATTAAAAGTTAGGGATGTTAATATGATTCTAACACATCCATTGTGGCGTCCACCTAGGTCATAATTATTCTTATGCTATCTGTGTAGACCAATGGGAGTGCTGGAGAGGTGGAGTCATGAGATATAAGAGACTCAGCAGGAGGAGTTTTTAGTCAGAGAGTTAAGGAGATTGAAAGTTGAGGGGAGAAAGAGAATTAAGAGAGTTTTGGGAGTTTGGGCTTGAGAGTGGTGGTTGATAGTGGATGAAGGAGGATGTTTGTTAAGAGTTAACAAAATTGCTTGAACAATCATCATCTGTAACAATAACCAATTTCTATTTGGTTCTTTTAAAAATGACACATTGCCTGGACCTCCATTATTAATATTAAACAATGTTGATGTAATCAACTGGTGGCAGCTGAAGGACACGTAGTGTGAGCTCTTAATTTGGTGAAACAGTTTCTTGCATTATATTCTTTGACTAAAATGAGCAACTGTTGTGACTGAGGGGAGGTGAAATATAAGTTCAGGTTGGGGAATGCTATCCATCCATGAGATAGGGCTATAATGGTTATCTTACTGAATTTCAATTTCAACCCCCCACTAATTTCTAGAAATTTTATTATTTAAAAAAATCTGGAGACCCTAGGCTGAAGAGATATACTGTAATCTAAAATAAGGAAAAGAATTTGGAAAGGAGAAACATTTTGATGATACCTACCCAATACAGCATCAAAAGTTGGAGTGTCCGCCATGATTTCAAATTTGTCTGATTTATCTCCTTGATTTATCTGATCCAACAGTGGATAAGTTCTGGGAACAAGTGGCTACATATCTTTAGGGATCAGAATTCTTACGTATTTAAAACTGGAATACCTTAGTATTTATCTAGTTGTAACATTTCATTCATGTTGTATTGGTAACAGAGCATAGATGCAAAATAACTCAGACTATGAATAGTTAATCATTAACCTGTATAGATTTGAAAGTGATCTAGTATTTGTTTTAAGGCTGGAACTGTTTGCTTAGGACTGGACAGTAAAAGCAGGACATAAGTGGTAAATAAACGGATTAAGTTTTGTTTGCCACTTACTGTGATAACAGAATTTGAACATATGTGTTCCCCTGAGATCTCGAGAGTAATAGTAAACAGAAAGGGCAACAGGGAGCGGTTTTGGCTTGTCCTCCAAGGGATGTTTTATGAGGCACATTCTAACTACTATAGTTTGGAAAATGGGTAGGTATTTGATGGCTTCTTCCTCCTTAGGGCTCTTTATGGTTAAGTATTTAAAAAGCCTTCTGTTGGATTTCAAGCACCACAGTTTCCCCAGCCTTTATACCTGTCCTTTTGGAACTTTGGAGTTTGCCAAAACAAGGAGTAAAAAAATAAAAATAAGAACAAACTTAAAGCAGAAGTGAATCATTGTCCCCAGCACCACTAAAAGAAGAATGCCATTTTACTGCTGCATTACCCTTCTGGAGCTTTCCTGGTTTCTTTCTTATTCGTGGTCACCTCAAAGCTGACTTCTCATTTCCATATCAATGGTCCACAACACCAGAAGATTAAACATGGCTTTTCTGTAGGGATTTCTGAATATTGACTCAGGTTCGGGACCTGAGTAGAAGTGGACTGGCTCTAAGTGGAAGTGTTCACAACAGAAGCTGTGCTTTTCAAAGCATCAGATTCATGTCTAGGACAATCTTGGGGTCCATGTACACCCCTTACTAATGATTCCTGGATTGGACTGAGAATCTGCCTTTTTCTGAGTAGAAAGGCTCTGTTCACAGAAGACTCATCTATCTGTTTTTGGGTGATTCCCCTTCCTATTTCTAGTACAAAAGCTTACTCCATTTAGTTGTCGTCGTTTAGTCATGTCCGACTCTTCATGACCCCATGGACCAGAGCACGCCAGGCCCTCCTGTCTTCCACTGTCTCCCAGAGTTGGGTCAAATTCATGTTGGTAGCTTTGATGACACTGTCCAGCCATCTCATCCTCGGTCGTCCCCTTCTCCTCCTGCCTTCACATTTTGTCAACATCAGGGGCTTTTCCAGGGAGACTTCTCTTCTCATTAGATGGCCAAAGTACTGGAGCCTCAGCTTCAGGATCTATCCTTCCAGTGAGCACTCAGGGTTGATTTCCTTTAGAACTGATAAGTTTGTTCTCCTTGCAGTCCAGGGAACTCTCAAGAGTCTCCTCCAGCACCACAATTCAAAAGCATCAATTCTTCGGCGGTCAGTTTTCTTTATGGTCCAGCTCTCACTTCCATACATTGCTACTGGAAAAACCATAGCTTTGACAATACGGATCTTACCCCATTTAGCAGGAGTAAGTTTTCGTACTTACAGTCTCCTGTGCTGCATTTTCAAGGGCACAGAAGTCCTCCTGAACAGTGCTTTGAAGGGTGTTGAAACCTCCCACAAGGCCAGTTACACATACGTAATTCAGGATCTACCCCATATTAACTATAATCAGGTTTTTTAAAATTGTAATCAAAAGCATTTAAAATCATTTGAAATTGTTGGCCTCCCCTTAGCTACAATCTTTGTAAGGTAAAACTGGGATCATACCTGAATCATAGGATAAACTGGCAGTAGTCTTGAAGGGGTCCAGTTAATACATATAAAATATATCTTAGCCTAACCATAGCCATCTTGCTTTCTGTAACTTGCTTCGCTATATAAACGTGTAAACCAGATATATTAATGTTTTGCTTAGGCAGGCAAGAATGAACAAGGGAGGAGGGGGTGTCCGTCTGAGTTTCTTGCAATTTATAATTAAGGTATTACTAAACTGGAAGCCTGGCCTTCGGGAAGTGGGGCGTCCAACGGAGAAATGAATTACTGCCCACAACCCAGCTCTTGCAGAAATTCCTACCAATTATAGAATCCCCTCCCATTTCTCCTCCTCCTCCCAACTCCCTCAGCCCCTCTTTCCTCTTTCGCCTTATAAAATTGTGCACTTTTTGTATCTGGCATTTTCCTTCTCTACATGTTTTCTGTGTGTGAAGTTTACTCTAATTTGCTTGCTTTTAGTTGAAAATAAACAAATATCTATTGGATCTCTCTGTCTCTGGCTGATTGATTAATGTATTAGAGACAGGAATAACCAGGAAATAGTCCTGGTACCCTTCAGTCCATTAAAAAAGAAGAAGATATAAAGACACCAGTAAATTATTGTTTGATACATCTCTTGCCCAGTGTGAACATTTAGCCAAGTTGTTTAGTTGGGCAGAAGACCAAGAATACTGAGGTACAGAACAGCTTACTTTCTGTCCTACGTGATGTACCCTGGAGCACTATATTGTTACCAGATGGTAAGGAGTGACCAACAGCCTTGTAAAGCTTTACCTCTGCAAGTGCCTTTATATGTTTGTGTGTATTGCACAGAGATGCCGGTGAAAACTGGGAATCTGTTTGGAAAGGAAGCTGTGGAGGCTGCATTCCTAAAGCAGGGATGTTTAAATTTAAAAAATGGAGACAAAATAAGACCTCACTGGTCAGAGTATTTCAGGAGCTTCCCAAGACATTAGAGGGAATATAAGTGTGAGCAATCCCATTCAATGAAGTCTGCCAAAATGTAGGTACTGCAATCAATGAGACATTAGACATGAATTTCTCCCTGGCACAGTTGGCTATGGCAGGAAATCTCAACAAGAAATCACCTGCATCCTGCCTTTATCAGTTCACAGTGATTAGATATAAAGCCACTCCTGGTATCTTCCAGCCCTAGCTCATTGAACATTGGCCATTCTATTGTTTACGGATACTTTGATAATCAGAAAGGATTAGCCAGGTGTGGAAGATTAGGATCTGGTTGAGAAATAGGTGGTAGACACATGACTGAGAGGGGACCTTAATCACTGCAGCAGATCACCTCAAGTATCCCATAGAAAGGTGTGAGATTGCTATATTTGTCATTCTGGTGAGGGTCTACATGCTGTTTCCATCTCTTCCTCAGGTTATCTTGAAGAATCATCCTAAAACAAACCCAACTTTTGTTAATTAGGCCCGATTTTAAGATATAACACTACACTAGACAAAAGGCATGTAGACATGTGGATTGGACTGATCTACAGATATATGGTATCAAGGAAATCTTTGGTCTGTTTCATTAACAGCATGAGTTAGCCAGACCTGCTCTCCTATCACATTCCTTTTTTTAAAAACTTTCTTTTGCTTATCTTGAGTCCTCATCTTGCTTTAGTTTTCTCTAGTTCCCATCTCTTCTGCTCATGTGTCTGCTGACTGTTTGGTCCTTTTGTCATTTTCTAATTAGTTGGGCGTTGCTTATTAATGAAACCAAAATAACCTCAAGTAAGACCCTGAATATCAGTTTGTTTGAACAAGGGAGAAGTTAGTTGTTATCAGTTTGTGAGGAGAAGTTAGCTAGCCAAAAACAAAACAAAACAAAAATTTTAAAATGTTCCACCATCAAGGACCTTACCTGAGTCTTGCTTCAAAGAAAATGAAAGTACAAGAGAAGGAAAGGAAGCAAGAAATTAATACCAGGGTTCCTCCTGAGTATTATCCTAACAGTATTATCAGCCTGCTATTTGTTTTTCTGCTGCCTCAGATTTTGCTTATGCTTGACTGCGTGGAGTCTGTCAACACCAAATCAAATGAAGTGAAGTCCAGTGAGCTAGTTTTATCTTTCTGTTATCCTTCAAGTTGTAATTGTCTCAAATTTCATGTAAGGAGTTGAGCAGAGAGGCAATTCAAGAGAAAACACAAAGGACTGCTCTCTTTGCTGTTAAAGCAGCCACTTTCAGGAAGAAGGAGTGGTAGATACACCATGTAATGTTTTTTTAATCTCAAGTGGGATTTTACAGGAATAATACAAGTTTTTTTTCTTTTTGACTAGCTAAATTGTATATATAATTTTAGTATTTTATAAATTTAACCATTTGTTAGTTGAATGTTTGCTGTTGTTTTTGTTATTAGTTTGTGTTTATTGTATTTCAAAATGAATACTTCTTCAGAAAAGTACTTACATTGCCTCATAGGCAGCACTACTGACTGTTTCCTGTAGTCAAAAAGGACTGAGGATTTCTCCCAGCCTGGACTTTCGCACAATGGAATGAGCAAAAATAAAGACAGATACATGACTGATGAGGCAACAAGGCATCGGCTAGAAGCTTTGTTGAAGACAATGGAAAAGTATGGACAGGGTACAAGTTTAGATACTTTCAGTAACTCCAGGCCCAGAGTGTATGTACCCTGATAAGATACTATGGTCACATCATATGCTGCAAGACAAAGGGATGATTTGCCTTCTGGGAACAAAGAAAGATGGTGGAATGCACGTTTTCTCCCAGCTTTCCATCTGCCAACACAGAACTAAATTTTACAAGTGAACGTAAGGAAGTCAGTCAAATGCAGGGTATAAGTAGAACAAACAACAAAAAGGGACAAGGTGACTCAGACTCAGTCACGTTCTCACTCTCTCTCTTTCTATTTCTTTCTGAACATAGCCAGCTTCATTTAGAAGGCTGGTGGAAGACTAGGAGCAATGTCATGTTTTACAAAAGGCTAATTTGTAATCCCTTTGTGGATTGCTGCCTTGTCATGGTGAAGGGGCTTGAGTAATTCAGAGAAGCAATGGGCTACACAGTGCAGAGACATCCAAGACGGAAAGGTCATAGTGGAGAGTTCTGACTAAATGCAATCCACCTGGAGCAGGAACTGGCAATCCACTCGAGTATCATTACCTAGGAGACCCCATGAACAGAAACAAAAGGCTAAAAGATATGACACTGGAAGATGGGCCTCTCAGGTTGGAAGGGGTCCAACATGCTACTAAGGAAGAGTGAAGGACAAGGACAAGTACCTCCAGACTAATGAAGTGGTTGGGCCAAAGCCGAAAGGACACTCAGCTGCGGACGCGCCTGGAAGTGAAAGGAAAGTCCGATGCTGCAAAGAAAAATACTGCATAGGGACCTGGAATGTAAGATCTATGATCCTTGGTAAGCTGATGTGGTCAAACAAGAGATGGCAAGAATAAACATTGACATCCTAGGCGTCAGCGAACTAAAATGGATGGGAATGGGTGAATTCAAGCCAGACGATTATCATATCTATTACTGTGGGCAAGAAGAAATGGAGTAGCCCTCATAGTCAACAAAAGAGTGGGAAAAGCTGTACAGTACTGGGATACAATCTCAAAAATGATAGAATGATTTCAGTATGAATCCAAGGAAGACCTTTCAACATCACAGAAATCCAAGTTTATGCACCAACCACTGATGCTGAAGAGGCTGAAATTGACAGATTCTGTGAAGACTTACAACACCTTCCTAAAAGGACACTAGGTAAGTTTGGCCTTGGAGTTCGAAACGAAGCAGGGCAAAGGCTAATAGAGTTTTGTTAAGCGAACAAGATGGTCATCACAAACGCTCTTTTCCAACAACACAAGAGGTGACTCTACACATGGACATCACCAGATGGGCAATATCGAAATCAGATTGATTATGTTCTCCGCAGCCAAAGATGGAGAAGCTCTATACAGTCAGCAAAAACAAGATCTGGAGCTGATTGTGGCTCTGATCATCAGCTTCTCATAGAAAAAATTAAGCTTAAATTGAAGAAAGTAGGGAAAACCACCGAGTTAGTCAGCTATAATCTAAACCAAATCCCTTATGAATACACAGTGGAAGTGAAGAACAGATTTAAGGAACTAGATTTGGTGGGCAGAGTGCCTGAAGAACTTTGGATAGAGGCTTGTAACATATTACACCTCTCTTAAAAGATATGACAAGCCAATCAGACTCGAACTACTGTAACCAATTGTTAATTGATCAAAACCAGACTACTACAGAACTAGTAGCGACATTTTGGGTGGCATGCCATAGTAGCCAGAATAGACAGCCAAACCCTTAGACATTGGTCTTATATTGTTATATTTGTTGTTCTATTGCTTTTTGTTTATTTGATTTGGCGTTTGCATTATATATCTGTACTTGAAGCTTTGCATTCAATTTTGTTTTATGTATGGCTTGATGCTGTAAAAATAAAGTATGTATGCATGTAATGCTTATATGTATTTGGTACTCTTGAATTTTATTCCCACATTATTATTATTTTATAGCAATTTCTATGTAGAACTGTGAGATTGTAAAATTAACCCTCTCTTGTGTAAATTTCAATGTTTTTGGTTAGTTATGCATTGCCTATCTGACCTGGAACCCACAGTACAAGACAGAAGAAACCAGATAATCTGTGTTACTCGAAAGTACATAGTTAAAATATTACATTACAGGACATGTTGAAATGTCATGAAACGTGATGAAATTTTGTGCATTCAGCAAAAAAACAAACAAACTGAGTTATACAAGCATATCTTTCTGGCCTTCCTTGAGGCTTTTGCCATTTATCAGGACAAAAGGGTAATAAATCTAGAAGTAATTCAGCAAACTTTAAAAAATTGTGAAAATAAATACATTTGTTTTTCATGCACTTAAAGGGATAATTAGATCATCGTGAAATACACCCACACTCTGTCTTCTGTTTGTTCAGTTTTGTTCTCTTGTGTGTTGTAGTTGCTAAAGGTTTAAGTGCCCATATTTGCCATCCCCAATGACTCAGGATCGGATGCAGCTTAAGATTTTGATCTTTTTGTCTCATTGTGATACTTAAGAAGAATCAAAAGTAAACAAAAAGCTTGAATTTTGGTGCTTTAAAATGTATTTATTAAGCTGCCTTTAGTGCATTGCCTTCACAATATGTTTTTTGAATAATAAATAAATTTGTTCATTAGCAATTGGCATTTTCTCCCTTCCCTGATATATCCTTAAAATGCATAGGTCAGACTGTGTACTGTAAAAATGTAGATCCTGGTGACATGAATGTATAGAAAAAGGGGAAACCGGACTATTGCTGTCAGGCATTCAAGGGCTCCACTGAAACAGGCAGAAAAAGCTAGAGGAGATCCTAGGTGAGTTACAGAAAGTAAGAGCTGTTAGTTGCCAGACATTATTCATCTTTCATTATTCATTCATTCATTTATTAGACTTTCATCCCGCCCTTCTAGACAATGTCTACTCAGGGCGGGTCACAATAAAATCATTCATAAAAACAGTATAAAAGAATAAGTTAAATTGACCTATTAGTTTTGATCAAGATGGGAGACTAGACAAAAAACTAAGTAAAAGTAAAAGTCAAGTATTGACAGGAGGGAACTTGTTATTCTTTGAGAAGTTCATTCCAACCATGTTTGTAAAGGAAAGGGTAACCAATAAAATTAAAATATGGGCTGACAGTTGCAGTATGAACTAAAGGAAGCTTCCAAACACCTTTGGAAGACAGCCTCAGATTGAATCTGTTACAGTAGATGTTATCTACGTGTTGAACACCATAGGAGAGGTTACCCCATAATTTTAGGATGGGCCACTTCCCTGCTTTCAAAATCTAGCAGAACTGGCATCATAGCTTAGCAATATATCTGACACACACATAAATGAACACAAACCATGTAAAGCTCAGTGAAACACTCCAGTTTGAGTGTATCACGAAGGTGGGCAAAGTGGGACACTGGGGCTGAATGTGGTTCCAATACTGTTTTTGTGACCCTCCCCCAGGTGAATTGCAGTTTTCTTACTGCTGCAGGAGTAATTGCTCACCTATGCAGTAGGTCACAGACCCTCAGCCTAGGACACCCAAACTGGAAGTAAATATTTAGTTTTCCTTCTTTCCTTCCCTCTTCTTTCTGAGTGTGTGTGTGTTTGGGCATTCCTTGTGGTCTGTGCAGATAGTCCCCATGAGGTCTGCAAAGCAGAAAACTGGCCTCCAGATCTGCCAAATTTGCCCTTCCTTATCTTACAGGCTTCTAGCAAAAGCGGTTCTGGTTGGATTACCACAACTTTCTCAGGTTGTGTCTCTGCTTCAGACAGTTTCTGAGAGGTATGCTATTTCTGAGAGATCCAGGCCAGGGCTCCTCTGAAGGGTGGACAATTTTTTCCCTCTCAAGTGTTCTAATCTACTTTGGAGGTTCCTGTTCCTGTTAAGTGAAAAACAAATAAGCATTAGGAGACTTTGGATGTTCTGCATAATACATGGTTTGAGATTCAGAGCTTGGCTTACAAAAGTCTAGTTTTTATGTGATTGGTGTAACAGGTAACCAGGTTTGGAGTAGGGGTGATCTTCAGCCCAACATCCTCTTATGTACCCATGTAAACAGCATAAGTTTTAGAGGCAAATTGCCTCAAGTTTAAGAAATCACCACAGACATTATTAGTATTATATCTCTGAGGATATCTTAACTTGAGGCAGTGATTTTGCCATTTGTATGGTTAGATAAGAGGATTTTTTTCTGAAGATCACTCCTACTCAAAACTGGCTACCTGTTACACCAATCACATTGGCAGGAACAGGGAAGAGGATTTTGGGCTCTGGCTCTTATCAGTTCAACAGCAGCAAGCAGGACTGAAGATAAAATTCTTCCAGCCAATGGCAATCTTGCACTAATTACTTATCATTCTGCCCCAGCGTAATCCATTTGCAAAACACAAATACAATCGATTGCCTTTGGCCAAGTCTTTGTACATCTCTCTTCCCTGGTTTTAGAACAGTTGGTGGTTAAAATGTCTAATATTTAGTAATTAAGAAGTGAAACTGTCCTTGAATATGACTCATAGATTTCTATTCTTCAGTCACCATTTGAACTCAGCACAAACTGCCTCCAGAATGCTGCTTTCATACTTGATTTCTCCTGGTAGATCTTAACAATAGCAATACAAAATGAAATATGAGGGGACGCTGATTCAGCCTTTCCCAGAAAAAAATGAGCTAGGAAGCTATAAATTGCAGGGTATATTGGCTAAGTTGTCTATATTCAACGTTGCAAAAATCAACTAACTTTGATTTTAACTTATCTTTCATATTCAGGTCCAAAGTGAACATGGTGGCACCTCCAGAAAAGTTCAGGAGCATAATCAAGTTCCTGCTTCTCCAAGGGAAAGGTGCAAAGCAGATGCATGATGAAATGTCACAAACTATAGGTGACAGTGGCCCTTCATATGCAACAGTTAAACATTGGGTTGTCAGTTTTAAAACTGGCCATTTCAGTGTTGAAAGTGAGAAACCCAGTGGAAGGCCTGTTTCTGCCTCTGTGCCTGCAAATGTGAAAACCTTTTTCCTCTAGTTTAGCCATAGCACTAAAGTGATATACAACTAATTCAGATGCTTACCGAGTCTTGTCAGTTCAGTGCTGTTTCTCTTGCTACACGTTTTGCAGAAAGAAGAGATTTGAACATTGGCAAAAGGGATGGATAAGAGGGTGGTCATAATGGCACAGAAGGGTGAGGGAGAAAGGGGCTGTGTGATATGCAGGCACATGAAATGCACCTTTGCAGAACAATCAGAAAGTTCTGTGTAAACAGTGGGAGTAATTTAATTGCCAGGATATGGTACAAGGAAGTTTGCATCAACCTGAGATAAACATCTTTGTGGTCATACGCTATGGTCATATCCCTGGCTGTTTCCACAGAATTGGATATAAAGTAGTAGTAGGTAACACATGGCACAAATATTAATATTTTTGCAGTCATGTGTTAATGGAAGAGAAGCCAAATCCCTTCCACTGAAGAGAGCTCCATTCCTGAAAATTTAATAGAGAAACAAAACTAATTATCTGCATCCCATTTCATTTTCCAGAAGCAAAGCAGAATCCTTACTCTTTGATCTTCTAGCTGTGAAGTCCTACCTTATCTGCCATCCAAACAGCATTCAGTATGAACAATTCCCTTTATTATCAGCAATAAAATAACATATTTTACTGACCTGTTTCTATAGCTGTAAGTACAGCTACACAGTAACAAGGTTAGCAAAAATCAAATCTGTAGACATGAGCAGGTGACAATAAAGCTAATTTGCCATGAAAAATTTTATTTTAATATTTCTGCAAAAAAAAATCCCTTTACCACCATGTATGTATGTGGTCCCTATGAAGGGACGTGGTGGCGCTGTGGGCTAAACCGCAGAAGCCTGTGCTGCAGGGTCAGAAGATCCGGCAGTCATAAGATCGAATCCACGCAATGAAATGAGCACCCGTCGTTTGTCCCAGCTCCCGCCAACCTAGTGGTTCGAAAGCATGCAAATGCGAGTAGATAAATAGGGACCACCTCGGTGGGAAGGTAAACAGCGTTCCGTGTCTAAATCACACTGGCCATGTGACCACGGAAAGATTGTCTTCGGATAAAATGCTGGCTCTATGGCTTGAAGAGCGGGATGAGCGCCGCCCCCTAGAGTCGGACACGACTGGACAAAAATTGTCAAGGGGAACCTTTACCTTTACCTTTACCTTTACCTATGTATGTTTAGAATATTTTACCCCATCGTTCTGCATAAAAGGATCCAACAAAAAAACCCAAAACCCACACACGAAAGAAATTTTGCCAGTGAAATAAATACAAAAAGAGACAGCAAGAAACATAGTAGAAACAGTGAGTGTCTAAGGACAGATGAAAGGGAAGTATGATAAATAGGAGATAAATGGTATCTAAGGCCTCCACCCCTTTTGAGTGAGGGATTTTCTATATGCACTTGTATGGCCTCCCTGTCCACTCTCTCAAACCACCTATCTTCTCGGTCCAAAATGAGTACATCTTGGCCATCAAATGAGTGTCCTTTGTCTTTCAAATGAAGGACCACTGATGATTTTGGTCTTGAGCCATTGTCCCTCCTGTGCTGGGCCATTCTCCTGTTTAGTGACTGTTTTCTCCAATGTAGAGCTCTGAACACTTCTCTTTGCATTGGACCACATATACTATATTGCTCCTGTTGTGTTTTGGTGTCCAGTCTTTTGCATGGACGAGTCTCTGCCTTAGTCTGTTTGTGGGTTTAAAGTGCACGGGTATGTGATGTTTACCAAAAATCATTTTGAGTTTTTCAGACACACCCACTATGTAGGGAATGACCAGGTTTTTCTGTCGGGTCTGGGTCTCAGACTGTTCCATTGTCCTCCTGGGTCGGGACATTGCCTTGTCCTATCTGTCTCCTACTTATCATGCTGCCCTTTCCTTCGTCCCCAGAAAGATTAGGACCACAGACTGAAGAAGCTACTTGAATGAGTAGCAAAACATTTCAACCTAACAAGAAAGAAGTCCAATTGCCAGTTGTTCCAGATCAGTCCATGAAGGTTCTCCATGAAAGCCAGAAAATGGAAAAAACCAACCTGTTACTTTACACAGGCAAAGTGATGGTGGTAAGGTAAAGGTAAAGGTTCCCCTTGACAATTTTTTGTCCAGTCCTGTTCGACTCTAGGGGGCAGTGCTCATCCCCGTTTCCAAGCCATAGAGCCAGCCTTTTTGTCTGAAGACAATCTTCTGTGGTCACATGGCCAGTGTGATTTAGACACGGAACGCTGTTTACCTTCCCACCGAGGTGGTCCCTATTGATCTACTCACATTTGCATGCTTTTGAACCACTAGGTTGGCGGGAGCTGGGACAAGCGACGGGCGCTCACTCCGTCGCGTGGATTCGATCTTACGACTGCTTGGTCTTCTGACCCTGCAGCACAGGCTTCTGCGGTTTAGCCCACAGCGCCACCACGTCCCATCTAAGTGATGGTGGAGGGGCAGGAAATATCCATGTTCCCTATTCATATATTTAGTCCACCCAGATACTGAACTAATGAACAGAGCTTAAATGCTCTAGCATTTTAATGCAAATTTCAAATCCGTCCAAAGTAAGCACAGTGACCTTTCAGGAAAGCATTCACTATATTCCTTAAGCTGTTTTACTTAATTTTTTATTATCCACCCTTCATTATAATTCCCTGTTGCTAACACAGCAAAGCTGAGGAAGGCTTTGTTATGACCAAGTTCTCCTGCTGCCTTTTTTGTTTGCTTTCGAGCTTTGCATTAAAATGTCAGAAGTACTTAAACCTTTGCCCCCACTCTCTCAGTCTATAATTCTTCTCTCTGTATCCATCTGTCAACCAAGGATAATACTTCAGGTACATGGGAAAGTAGGTCCTACACAAAACTTCAATTCACAACATATTGGCCCATCTTTAAATTTAAGATACTTCAAGAATCCTTTATTGTTTTTGCAAAATCCACTGCTGATCAGAATCCTACTTGAAAGTTTGAATGGAATCTTTAGTTATTTAACACTAATGTAAATAATCTGATTAAAGGTTATGTCAACAAAATAATTGTTCCTTTAAGGAATGGAGCTGAATATTTGTGCACTAAAGCCCCTCACACAGGTCTTTAAGATAAATATACTATTCACTAGCACATTCATTAAGGATTGTTTGGAGCAATGAAGCAATGCTAATATTTGTAAATCCTTGTCCTTTCCTCTATCCTCTGTCCAACTTCATTTGGCATAGTTTTCAAGGAGGCAGCTGTGTCAGTCTTCTGCAGAGAAAGAATTAAAATAATGGGTTGCATATATAACACCCCTTAAGCCATGAGTATTTGTTTAACTTCACTTGTATCCATGATGTGTGTGCGTTCAGTCCCATCACATCGGAACTGACTTATTGCAACCCTAATAGGGCTTTCAAGGTGAGATGTTTAAGGAGTGGCTTTACCAGTTCCACTTCCCCATTTTGTTTCCATGGCCAAGTCGGGATCTGAACTGTGTTCTCCAGGGTCCTAGTCCACCACCCTCTTCACTATACCACATTGGGAATCCATGATATCATTACTCAATTTAAGGTGTTGGTCTTAACCTATAAAGCCATTAATGGTTTAGGACCTTGATATTAGGCAGAATGTCTCTCTGAAAAAGTAGCTACTCATCTCACATACTCCTTGCAATCCTTGATGTTAAGAACTGAAACATCAAAAGAGGCAAAAACAGCTAACATTCTTGGTCATGAGACCTTTCCTCTGGAACAAGTTTCTTGTAGAGGTTCGCTAGGCACCATCCCTCTCTCTTTCTAGAAAGCCATTTAAGTCTGAATTATACAAAGCTACCTTCTACTAGTACAAATTTGTCTGAGTTGGCTGAATGGGTATTAATCTGTGTATTTATTTAAAGTAGAGTTTAATTATATTTTATTGTATTTTTTGCTGTTATATTGAGTTGATATGATTTTATTGTATATTGTATACTGTCCAAAGAGTGGCAACACTAATGGGGCAACAAACAAACAGACAGACAGACAGACAGACAGACAGACAGACAGACAGAGAGACAGCATTCTGGTGTCCACACCATGCAGGGCTGAAGCCAGTGTCAAAGAAAGAAAGAAAAGGTTTTATTTTCTTTTTTCCCTTACATCACCTTTAAATGATTGTGTAATTTTACAGTAGTCTGTTTTGTATGATCTGCTTAGCTGGACCCCAGTAATGCATTTTCCATGCGGATCCATCCACTTAGTAGGTGTGCTTGGGCTGGTTCGTTTCCTCCTCTCTTCACTGCTATTCCTATTTAGTTTTTTTGGGATGTCAGCTGTTTCTTCCTTTGGGAAACCACTCCAAATTCATATAGTGAAATAGATTCATAGATAGAAACAAGAAAGTCTAAAATATTGGCTGGGTAAAGTATGTGAGAGGAGGAAGTATGGAGTGAGGGTAGAAAAGATAGGCAAAAGGGAAAGCAATTGGTAGACAAAAGGAGTGGGCAAACAAGAACAGCATCATCATCAGCAAAATAACAAGAAAGAACAGTAACAAACAATGAAAAGAAAAGAAAAGAGAAAAATACCAAAAGAAGACAGTAAAACCTCAAAATAATCAAGGACAACACCGTGGCATGGACAATCTCTAAGACGAAGATGAACAATGAGTATTGATCCTGATTAACATAAATATATAGTGTCAATGTTATTGCTAACTAAGCAAAATTTAATTTTATTGTGGCTAACAACTGGATTTAGCCCTAACAGATTTATTACAGCATAAAATTTTGTGGAAGAAGTCCACTATCACAGATACGTAGGATTTATTTATTTATTTATTTATTTATTTATTTATTTATTTATTTATTTATTTATATGCCGCCCACACTACCCAGAGGTCTCCTAATACTAGTCCCAGCTAAAAGTAGACACACTAAATGAATTACTGAATTGTGAGTTGACACAATGAAATCCCATTGAGCCAGAGGGATTACTCTGGCTGGGACTAGCGATAGCCATGGGGTATAATCTTAGAGGCTCAGGTTAGGGGGCTCAGTGTACATGGAATCAGTGAGCTGGGTGCAAGGAGTAACATCTGCCACAATTAACACTGGTGTGTAGCAAAACTATTAATGTTAACACAATCCTTCTGTCAAGAACCACTGCATAGCTCAATGGTTTGGACATTTGGCTGCAGAGCCAGAGGTTGGAAGTTCAATCCCCCATGTCTCCTTGACACAGGCTGGACTTGATGACCCATAGGGCCCCTTCCACCTCTGCAGTTCCAAAACTATTGTCATAATTAATAATAAGTTAGTCAAATCATATATTTGGTATGATGCATATTTATTACCCATTATAAGATCAGCAGTTTATTTCTGTGGTCTTTAGGCTATAAAATAATAAACTGTGTTTTCAAGTGGGTGTCTGTTTTGGGGTAGAATATTGAGTACATATTACATTTCAGAGCTAACAGAAGAACACAGAAGGGTATTTTCTCAACTATAGCTGAAGCTCTGAAGCCCAGCGTAAACAAAACAAGCCAACATTAGGAATGGGGAGCCTCTGATATGTGAGGATCGCCTTACCATGGCACTCTTCTTCTGCTATTAACTTAAAGGACAGTACTTTGATTTAAAATACTCTGCACAGAATTGAACTGTGCTTTGCAGGCAGAAAACTTCATTCTTCAACTACATGGAAGACAGCTGTGCTCAGTAGGTACTGTCGAGATAGTAAAGCTGTTGCATGGAACTGAGCTGTCTTTTCTATGCTTGGTGGGAAAATGTCCAGACTGGTGAAAAATGACACCTGGCTTCAACCACTTTGTTTAGGTATTGCCTACGTTCTCCTTGGCAAGCCCTACCCATTGCTGTGCCAAGATTTCCCTAAAGAGGATTTTGGCCTCTCAGCCCAAATTTTCCAACTAGTGAGCTTGATGGACTGTGGTTTGATGATATCAATCAACTTTTTATGTTCCAGAATGTTCCACTTCATTTTTGTTTGGGATGTACAAATTGTCAAGGTCCCATGTCTGCAAATCCTACAATCCCAGAATGGGATTGAGCCATGCAATATAAATAGATGTTGTTGTCTGAGATTAAATCATCTGTCCCATTCACCATACCCATTCCCAATGGTTCATTGCAGTTGTAGCTGCCACCGGGGGCGATGTTGGCACCAGTAGGCTCAACTACTCCTTGAGTTCCAGATTTTCTCTTCTTCTATACCTGTGGTGGATCAGACAATGGTAAGATGTGTCCTGCTTGCTTCATTATGTCAACTTGAGTCATCCTATGTATTAATCCTGGTTAATTGCAGTGGTCACAGTCACATGTTTGTTTCTCAATGTTTGCGTTTTTCCTAATCTTGCTCTGTCCAAAGGGTTTCAGTTACAAATCCCATCAACCACTGCCAGCATAGTGAGTAGTCAGGATGATGGAACTGGGAGCCACAACAATTTGGAAAGATTCAAGTTAGGGAAGGCTGCAAATAAGAAGAGAAATGGGCATGTGAGATACAAGGGGATCTATAGGTGGTTGCAATTCATGGACTGTGGGGGTGAGGAGGTTGCGTACATGCTCCCTTCAAATGATTCAGACTTTCAAAAACATATGTATTTGCACAGTGTTCCTGAGCTTACTTGAGGCAAGCAATTTGTCAGAAAACCCAAGCTTCACGATGGGCAAATGCAAATCCAAAATAAAAGTGGTTGTTTGAGGATTTACTTTGCTCCTGAAAGCTGGTAGATGGATTACTATGGTTTAGAAGTGTACTCAAATTTTTTTTTTGCTGACAGTAAGCCAAGATGAGCTCCATGACCAGGAACTTAAATAAATGCCACACACACAATGCCAAGAACAAGCGCTTCTTTTGGCATGAAGAGGAGGTTGCACCAAAATATATAAAGAACTGTTCAGCCCATCTGGTGGGTTCTTCTACTTCTGCCGTTTTGCTGTGACCATCAGTCTGCTGTTGGTGGAGCCTAGGAAAGTTATCTCCTGAAAATACCCTCTTCTGAACGTATACCCACTGTCAAAAGGTACAGTTTCCTATTGAGAGAGTGTCTGCCTCAGTGATTCTTAGAAGGACATATTTTTGCTTTGCCACAGTAGGGATAAGAGCTAGAAGTCGTAACTAATTATATGTTACAGAAAATGTCATCTAATTAATCTCAGTTTTAAAAGTACATGTTAGTGCAGGTTAATGATGTAGGAGTATCAATGTCCTTTTAAAGAATAGGAAAGGTGAAATACACACATGTTAAGAATGAGATTTTCCAAATGTACTTAGTTGGCATGCCAGAGATATTCTCGAAAATGACATTAGGAAATCTCAACTTCTAGTTAACACGGATGTTAAGGACCTGTTCACAGCTTTGAAATATTGGTTATATTTATGTCAAGCAATCTTTTGGATTTCTGGAAAAAAAGTAGGACAAAGTAATTCATAACTGGGTTGTTGGATTTCAGTTTTCAGTTCTAAAAATGCAACTGTTGGATGGAAAAATCTAAACTATTGGATGCAACAATTGGATGGAAAAATCCAAACTATTGATTGCTCTAGAATACATAGAAATATAGTGACCCAGTTTAATTTCATCCAACTATTGTGAAAATTTGTATGTGCAACATATTGTATAACATAGGGATGGTTGCTTTGCTTTTGCATCCAAGTATGGAATGAACAGGCTTACAATTTGTCATTAGCAAGCCAGTTGTAAAGGTTCAAAAAGGATCCAGTTTCTGTACAGAACATTTTAAATAGGTTTCCTCTTTTAGATTTTATTGATCTCTAACACTCCTATTTTAGTTATTTTTCTCTTATCTTTCTGATTATAGCTTGTGGTTTGGGACCCTCAAACTGACTTCTTCTAATCTAAGAGGGAATCAAGCCAGTGGCCCCACCATCTTTGTATATTTTATTGATAAGAACAGCATTGCTATTCTTGTTGCATTACTTATGCTTTTAAAGAGAAGGAAACAGGGAAGTGAAATGGAGATAATTAAAGGAGAAAAGAGATAAAAAGCACAGTGAAATAGAAAAACAGAAGCAGAAGAGAGAGACAAAGGGTGTGGTTACACTGACAATAAGAGCTACTTTTGAATTGAGTTTTGCATTATTAAAAATAATTTGAAAAATCATAACTACACAACACACAGTGAAACCTGCTCTTTTTTGCTGCAAAATGAGGGTTTTTTAAGGGGTCAGCAAGGGCTTTTCAATTTAACATGCTTGTGAAATTGATTCATTATGAATCACTTTGTGCAATGTGAACACGCCTGTTGTATTAAATGTTGCCCTTTTGGACAGTCAAGGGTTTTGTAAGTAATATCACGATGTCACTTAACATTTATTAAACACTGCCTTTGCTGGCAGTGATGGGTTTATGAAGTAATGTGATTATACTGCTATGTCATTTTTTTTAAAAAAGGAGAAATGCATCTATTCCAAAGGATGCCTGAAACCCAAAATGCTGCATAACATTGAGAACAAACAGGAAAGAGAAGGTTGCAATCATTGGTAATGCGCTGAGATCAACAACAATGGAAATTGCGCTGTCTGCCTACTTGCTGGTTAATGAAACATTTTAAAATCTGACATGTTTCGTAAAGTGGTTTTAAGACCTTACTTTACATCAGAGTAATAATTTTCAAAGTGAATATACACAAAGATACATGACTAAAAATTGAATTAAAATACACTAGAGCTGAAATTAATGCAAATCAGCAGTATAACCATTCCCAGACCTAAACAGTAAGAAAATCAAAATGGATAAAGACTCCTTGTATATCTGGTTTTAAGAAACCTGTTTTTAAAAACCCATTCTGGGAGAATTTAAAAATGCAACTTAAACATTTATGTGGCTTTCTTACGTTATGAACTCTTTTTCAAGAGTATCTGTGATCCTAACCAGTGAATCTGCAATAATTGCATAGCTGTGTAACCTATGAGTAGAGTGTTGGCACCTTTGACAGGCGGCACTTTAATAAGAATATTATTATTCCAAAAATAATATGGATGAATGGAATGATTTATGGGCCAAAGGACAAGACATGAATGCTTCCATTCATCTTTCTAGGTCATCATCAAATGTGCTTTGTATTTGGAACTAATGTGTACTTTTGAAGTTTCCACTGCTGTTCTGCCAGATGCAGCCATGGATGTTAAAGTTGTGATGTCAGACTGATATGACCGTGTAGGGCAGGTACACACTCAAGTAGAGCAAGATGATACTTACCATGACAGTTGATTTACTAGCAGTTACTTAAGAATGCTGCAGAACAACCACCAAAATAACCCAAAATTTAAACTTATTATTATTTTCTATGACAGTAGAAAAATGCAGATGCTTCCAATATTGTCTTCCCAGAATCTTAACACTGACAAAAACTAAAACAATGCAACAATAATGATAGGTTCTTTGAGCAGTTTAGATAGTAAGAATGGACCCAGATGTTTGGTAATCTCTTCTAAGATTGTCTAGTCTCAGGGCCTCAACTGAAGTCTTAAGGAATTGCTTTGCTTCATAGAATCATAGAAAAGTGAAGTTGGAAGGGGCCTGCAAGGCCATCAAGTCCAAGCCCCTGTTCAGTGCAGGAATATAATTAAAGCATATCTGCCAGATCATTATCTAAGTCAGTGGTTCTTAACCTTTGTTACTCAGGTGTTTTTGAACTGCAACTCCCAGAAACCTCAGCCAGCAGAGCTGATGGTGAAGGCTTCTGGGAGTTGCAGTCCAAAAACATCTGAGTAACAAAGGTTAAGAACCAGTGATCTAAGTTATCATTGAATGCCTCCACTGTTGGAGCACTCACCAATTCCCAAGGTAACTGGTTCCACTGTTGC
Source organism: Pogona vitticeps (assembly GCF_051106095.1). Lineage (NCBI taxonomy): Eukaryota > Metazoa > Chordata > Lepidosauria > Squamata > Agamidae > Pogona > Pogona vitticeps. The sequence continues at coordinate 160,942,685 of NC_135783.1, forward strand.
ACTGCTCTCTGGAATGACTGACACGCAACAATGGGCTCAAGTTAATGGAAGCCAGATTTCAGTTGAATATCAGGAACAACTTCCTAACTGTTCTGTAGGCATCCAGATGGGGAAATACATAAATCTCAGAGCAGGTAGGGCTGGAGGAGGAAAATTTTGATTTGTACATAGATGTGGCTTTAAATTCCTGGCCACCCATGTCCACCTGTCCCTAGCTGGCTCCAGGTCTCACTGGCTCAGTGCAAAAGTGTTTGAATGTGTGTTGCACTTGTATGGCACTGGTGTTCCATAAAGCCAGAAGGGAGAGGCAGGAACTGGGGAGAGAGTTGGTAGGTCCATTTATCTGAGCTTGTCTTCTGGAACAAGGCAGCAAGCAGAGCATCAGCATTGCTATTCTTGTTGCATTATTCATTATTTATTTTAAATACTTTTACCCCACCTTTCTCCTTGAAAAGAACTCAAGGCGGCTTACAACAAGGAAAGAGAATATTTCATGTTGAAAACAATAAATATTCTAACATCATCAAAAGGCAATATTAAAAAATTATAGCTCAGGAAAACATTCCCCATCTGCCCCCTATTTGTGCACATTAAATAAAGACAATGTCCTCTGAATATTTGCTCTTCACGAACATGTTAAACACCAGAGCTTGCGGTTATTTAAATACCTTTAAAGCATGTGGCCATCTTTGCAATTTACTGTTCTTTCGGCTCACCTTATCTTGCAATCTGACTTTCTGTTTCCTGCTTGACTATCAGGGTGTGTTCTCAGTTGTGGTGCCACTTCAGCTGCCATGGCTCCAGTCTATGGAATCCGGGAATTTGTAGTTTGGTGAGATGCCTCCAGTTCTCTGCTCATGTTCTCAGGAGCTCTTCTTCCAACGAGAGCTAGTGTGCTTGTTTGCACTACCATCTCATGACTCCCCTCAGCCAGCATGGCTAGTTGGAGCTGTCAAAGAGAGAAAAAAAAGGGATGGGTCTTTTCAAGATCTGACAGAGTCTCCTAACTATGTAACTGCCATGCTGAGACTTGTAAAAATAATAGAATATTTGATAAAAATAAATCCAAAGTTTTCACTAACCCAGTAACTGTGATGAAGATGTTTAAAAGGGGAGGGAGTGTGGTCATTTCCACAAACAGATAAATACCTAGAGTAAATGTAGTTACTATAAAAGAGGTGGTTTTTTTCTAGCTCTTTATTTTCATGCTATGTAGGACAGTCATAGTGACATGTTAAGGCTTCTGCTGTTTGAGATCCTTGGGAAAACCAGGATCAGTCTATTGTGATGTATAAAGATACAGAAAACATTTCATGCACAGCTGGTGACCATCAAAACACAATGGAGAATTGAAGGCTTTAGCCAGAAATACGGTTTTTTAAAGGTACTCCTTATTCTAGATCACAGATTTTGCATGATTTTGTAGGCCTTCAGCTACCTAGAAATAACAGGATAAAAGAAATATGCACACCAGAGGATATGACTGTAAGCAGACCATCATTTGGGTTGTGGATTGTGCATGGGTGGAAGCTGTATCACGACTGAGAGTATTCTGGACACTTGCTGTAAATCTAAATCTTTATGGCTACCCTGGAAAGGCTTAACTACTCTACTTGCCATTATTGCATGCAGCGCATTTATTCTCTCTTGTTCACTAAATGCATGCTGCTTGAAAATGCTCCCCCAACACTGTGGGAGTAATTAGCACATGTGCCATTCTTCTCTGACATCTGCCTTCTCTTGGCTTCTTTCTGTCTGTTTAGCCTTAGGCAAGTAGGCTGTAAGCTGGGGTAGGGGCGGGGGCTTGTGGCAAAACCACCGTGCCGGATGTCCATCTATGGTAAGGGCTTAGCTCCCTTAACTCCATAAACCAGGACCTAGCAAATACATGTATGGAAAGTTGATAGATGCTGCCCACACACAATTTGACTCTTCTCTGTCAGGGATGTTTGATGGCCAAAGACCATCTGCTCTCTGTGCGTGCATGCGTGTGTGTTTATGCACGCGCGTGTGTGGCTGTGTATGACCGCTTTGGTGTACTGACCCCAAGCAGCATTACCTCTTTAAAAAAGTTAAGTGTCCACTCCTGGGAGAGAGCAGGAAAAGGCACGGGGCCATAAACACAGTATTTTGCCTTTCCATTCCAAATCTCTATTTTCTTTTATCCTTATTGGCTTGGGAGAAGTAAGAGGTTTGGTATTCTCAAGAGGCTCTCAACACTCTCACTACATTTTGTATGTCTATCCCCCATTTCTATTTGTTTGCCAATTTTCCTTTTTAAAGATTGACATCAGGAGGCTGGGTGGGACAGGAACTCCCCCTTCCACTCTGTAATTTTCCATTTCTTCCAAAATCTTCCCATTTCTCTTGAGTTTCTCTTCCATTTTTCTTGTTTCAGACATTTTTCCTTCCTTTCTCATCTTTTTAAAAATGACATCTTGAGTATTCAAAAGTGATTGTTTGTGAGGGGAGTGTTTTGTGTGACAGTGTGAATCTCAGCTTCTCCTCTCACGTTATTAAAATCACTTGCCTCAGGCCACAACTAGAGGTTAAAAAGAGCCCCTAATTACAGCTGAAACATGTTAATGTTGCAGACAGGTGATTGAGGCAGGCAGGGTTTGTTTGCAAAACCAGGTTTCTAAGAAATCCCATGCTTAAATCCTAAAGACCAGACACCAAACTACACAAGCTACATAAACGGCATGATTCCTGAGTTAGAAAAGCTCACTCTGTCAGTCAGACATTGGTTTAAAATGTGCCTCTTTTAGTTACAAGTTACCTCTAAAGTTTGTTTCTGGCCTTAGTCACTGTTTTCTACACAAAAGGAACAGTTAGTGGGAAAATGTGGGTTGTACCTGTGGATCTGTATGGCAAGCACTCCTGGGCAGCGTGCCTTGATGAGTGCTTTGCTTATGAACCACCTCTGCAGAGAGGTACGTATTTAACTTGATGGCTATTAACTGATCACATGTACTTTCATGGAATTGCCTGCAAAAGTATCATGTTACATTTCCAAAAATTTGGTCCCCAAATCAATCACCTGACTCCTGTTTTAATTGATAAACCTGATGTTAAGATAGTAAGGGCTACTTTTCTTGGCTTGAAGTTCATATTCCATTTATGACATTAATACTGCATTACGCAGAACATGGGAAACAATTATACTCTGTGGATTGGGTCCAAAGATGTCCTTCTGCATGTAAAAGGCTTCTTCTACTCACTGAATATTTATCTCTCACACTAGGTTGTTGTGTGGAGGAGAAGTAAAATTAAACCCAGAGACATTCTTCTACTTAGATGAGAGTTTAAATTTGTCCTGTGTTACGTAGACAGTGAAAATTCCTCCAGAACCTACCTAGAGCATTCACCCCCTCTTGACAATGCCAATTTGTGGGACACAATTGCTCCTGCTCAGAGTTTTTCAGTTCAATGTAATGTTTATAAAGGCTCAGAAAGGATAACTTGTGATAACACGGATGCTTTTAAAAGGAAATTGAATAATCTGTTTGTTTGTTTTCAGCAATGTCTCTCCTTCTGGCACTTTTAGCAACGATTGCTGGCCTGCATCAATGTGCTGGTAATGAGGTATGGCCTGTGTATATAAATTTGAAAAGATTCTTTCAAGGAAAAAAGCAACGCTCAGTACAATAGAACCATGGTATATGCGGGGGGCTCAGTTCCAAGCCCTTCCATGGATGCCAAAAACCATGGAAGTATCAAACACAATACATTGCAAGGTCACAGGATGTCAAAAGGAAAGGATGTCTTGTGACATTGAATGCCATCTACTATATCCTAGTGGAGATCGTCTTTCCTTTGAATAGTGCTTTTGGTGGCAAAGAGAAGCTGAGCTGGGGTAGGGCTGTCAGCAGGAAACAGGGTGGAGGAAAAAACGGGTTAACTCTTTGGAGGGGATCTCTTAAAACATGAATATGGACAGTTCTAATAACACTTTTTTAAATGTATAATTATTATATTATGTTTGGCCCCAAGGAGCTCCACCAATACTGAGCCAAATCAGGTCCCGGCTATGGACATTCTATTAGCTGCTTTCAATTGACGTAAATAAACTGGGTCTGCTTGATGTACGTAATTCAAACTATATAATGTTTTTATTTATTTTATTTTATTTATTAGATTTATATACCGCCCATCTAGAACAGGTCTACGCTGGGTGATTTACATATAACATAAAAATAAACTAAAGTAAAATCCAAATTAATCACAGAGTCAAAGATGGGGAAAGGAAGAGAGGAGAAGAAGAAGAAAGAGAGAAAAAAGAAAAAGGGAAGATAGGCTAGGTAATGGCTGTAGGGAAGGCCAGCCTGTATAGCCATGTCTTCAGGTTAGTCTTGAAGGCCCTCAGCGAGGGAGCCAGGTGGATCTCTACAGGTAAGTTGTTCCATAGGTGAGGGGCCACTGCCCAGAAGGCCCATTTTTTAGTTTTTTTTCCCACTGGATCTCTTTTGGAGTTAGACCCTTCAGCTGCTCATCCTGACTGGAACGGGTGATATGGGTAGAACTGGGCAGAAGAAGCCGCTCTGCCAGGTATCAAGGGCCTAAACTATTAAGGGCTTTGTATGCAATAGTTAGTGCCTTGAAATCGATGCGGAAGCACATAGGTAGCCAGTGTAAGGTGGCCAGGGTGGGGGAAATATGATGAAATTTTCATCCCTGTTAATAGCCTGGCCACCATGTTCTGGACCACCTGGAGCTTCCGCATCAGTCTCAAAGGAAGCCCCACGTAGAGAGAATTACAGTAGTCTATTCTTGAGACTACAAGCGCATGGACCAGCATGGTGAGCGCCTCCACATCTAGATAGGGATGTAGCTGCCAAATATTTAAATGGTCAGACCCAACCACAGATGCTACCTGGGTCTCCATGGTAAGCACCGGATCAAGATGGACTCCAGACTGTGAACCAAATTCTTTATGGTGAGAGTCACCCCCCCAAAAGAGAGGGAGTTCCCCAAACCACTGACATTGTGGCCACCCACCCGCAGGACCTCCATCTTGTCCGGGTTCAACCTTAGTCCATTCGACTACATCCATTGTAGGATGGCCTCCAGGCAGTGCCCAAGGGACAGAACGACATCCAATGCAGATGGAAAAAATGAGATGTAGAGCTGGGTGTCATCAGCATATTGGTGACACGAAGCTCCACATCTCCGGATGACCCCCCCATGGCCTCATATAGACATTAAATGGCATTGGGGAGATGATCGAGCCCTGCGGGACCCCACAATTGAGGGATCATGGGGCCGATACATTCTCCCCAAGCCGAACTGTCTGGGGATGGCTCTCCAAGAAGGAAGCAAGAGCAAGGCTACCAATCCCCAACTTGGAGAGCCTCTCCAGGAGGATACCGTCGTTGGCTGGATCAAAGGTGGCTGAGATATGAGGGGATGCTGATACGTATTGAGCCTTTCCCAGAAAAAATTGAGCTAAGAAGCTATAAGTTGCAAGGTGAATTGGCCAATTTTTCTGTATTCAATGGTGCAAAAATCAACTACCTATGATTTTAACTTATCTTTCATGTTCAGGTCCAAAGTGAACATGGCAGCACCTACAGAAAAGTTCAGGAGCATAATCAAGTTCCTGTTTCTCCAAGGGAAAGGTGCAAAGCAGATCCATGATGAAATGTCACAAAATATGAGTGACAGTGGCCCTTCATGTGCAACAGTTAAACGTTGGGTTGTCAATTTTAAAACTGGACTTTTCAGTGTTGAAAGTGAGAAACCCAGTGGAAGGCCTGTTTCTGTCTCTGTGCCTGCAAATGTGAAAGCCATCCATGACATGATCATGGAGGACTGCCGAATATTAGTCAAAAATATTGGTATATATCTGAGAATATCACATGAAAGAGTTGGTGCCATTATCCACAATGACTTGGAAATGAGAAAGCTGGCAGCAAACTTTTGACAACCGAACCAAAGAGGAAACGTGTGGAGTCATTGGTGGCTGTTTTGGAATATTTTGCAAGAAATGAGTCAGATTTTCTGAGCAAACTGGTAACTAGTGATGAGACATGGATCTACTGTTATGATCCTGAGACAAAGGAACAGTCTAAGGAATGGAGGCACAGTGGATCCCCCAGGCCAAAGTTCCGAGTGCAAAGGTCGGTGCAGAAGCAAATGGCAGCAGTTCTTTGGGATAAGAAGGGAGTTCTGCCGGTGGACTACCTCCAACAGGAGTCAACCATCAATGCAAAATATTACTGTGCGTTATTGACAAAGCTGAGGCAAAACATCAAGGAAATACATCAAGGAAAGCTCTCCAAAGGTGTCATCCTGTTGCATGACAATGCCTCGTCACACACTGCAGGTGAAACAATGGCAAAACTGACATCCTTAGGCTTTCAAGTGATGCCCCATCCACCCTATTCTCCCGACCTGGCTCCTTCTGACTATTATCTGTTCCCCAAACTCAAAAAACACCTAAAGGGACAACGATTTGGGAGTGTTCTGGAGGCAACTAATGCTGCAAATGAGTGGTTACACCAGCAGTCAGAAGAATTTTATTTGCAGGGACTTAAGAAGCTGCTGGACAGATGTCACAAGTGCATTGACTTCCTGGGGGAATCTGTAGAATAGTGTGGCAGTTACAGCTTCCGAGCTCATTTTTTTACTGGTAAGGCTCAATACTTATCAGCACCCCCTCATATCAAGGAGAACGAGCAAGGACATTTTGCCCCTGTCGGCCTGCCTAACTAGGTCATCCAGCAGGGCGTCCAATGCCATTTCCATGCCGTGGTGCAGCCTGAAGCCTGACTGAAATGGATCCAGGGCATCAGTTTCATCCAAGAGAGGCTGAAGCTGGACAGATATCCTTGTCTTAAACACACACACACACACACACACACACACACACCACACATCCCACACCCCACACCCCACACCCCACAAAGAAATTTTGTTATCTTGATTATTAAAGAGATCAAAGATCAGATTTGCTCTTAGCCTCTACTCTTAAGCCTCTTAAGTGCAGACCCTGGAAAGGTCACTTTTCTGGACTACAACTCAGACAGCTCCACCACTTGACTTTGCCATGGCATATCAGCTGGGGGTGGTTTGGGGAATTGCAGTCCAAAAAGAAATGTTTCCAAGGCCAATTTTTCCTTTTAATAGGGTATAGCCTGCTCTCAATTACATTCAATGCACTTTTTTGGAAATATATTTCATCCAGGGGAAAATATGTTATGTTGATTTCATGGCAGGACCACGATAAAGCTTTTGCCGCATTATCGACTGATCTGCTAACAGTACAGGATGAAATTATAGACAAGCACAATGACCTCAGGAGACAGGTGGAACCACGTGCTTCCGACATGCTGAAGATGGTAAGAATTTGCACAAGATTTTGTTTGAGCTTCTGGGTGCCTTGGTTTTCAGACTTCCCCTTATATATAGCTTTGTTTCATTATGTGAATATTTCCCAGAACAAACTAAAATAGTGACAATTTCCAAACGCTACAAGCAACTTGCCTGTGGTACACAGCACCTTCCTCTTCCACTGTGATCCCCCTCAACACCTACCACAAAGCAGGAGACACAGCACAAGGCAATACTTACACAGAGTGATATTTGTCTTCTAGAGAAATAGTGACGTTATCACATGCTAAGTTACAATTGTAATGTAATGTGGTCATACCTTAGCAGTCAGGGGAGAAAATAGTTGATGGGAAATAACTATTTGCAGTGAGTCACTTATGAACACTGAGAAAAAGATATATGATGAGGTTCTCTTGGAGTTGTATCCATTCAGGTTGCATGGCAGATGATGAGGATTGTGTTATTCCCAATCCCTTGTGTAAAATAAAAAGAACTGAGTGTGGCTAGCTAGTATCAGGAACATGTTGTGAACCCACCATTTCATGATGAGGATGCCAAAGAAGAAAATCAGACATTTGTCCAGCTCCAAACTAGAGCCAACTTATTGAAACAAATTGATTTTTAAAATGAGAACTATTGTACGCCCCATTGATTTCAATGGATCTCCTCCAGTACTAACATGGGATTTAGTTCATATTGCTTTAAAGTTGATCAAAACCTATAATATGCATTCTTTTGTCGTAAATCCTTATATCAGCACTGCTGCTGGACCAAAATATTCATTTTTATTTCTTTCAAGGAATGGAATGGAACAGCCGCGTCTACTGCCAAAAGCTGGGCTGATGGGTGCGTATATAAACACAGCCATGAGAGCCAGAGAATAATTGAAGGTAAGTCAAATGGGAGGAACAGCCCTTCTCTCCAGAAATCACCATCTCCACCCAAATGAAAAACAGCAGCTACAGTCTAACACTTTGTGAGTACCACTGCTCTCTCTCTGACACTGAATGAAAACAACAATAAGCTGCATGTACACTGGGGCATTTAATTTACTAGCCAGTCAGTATGCGCTTAACCATCCAAGAATATGTGTGTACTTCCTGAGCTGATGGGTCCAGGGAAATGGGAGATTAACAACAGCAACTACTAATACAAGACCAACAATAATGATAACAATAATATCCAGTATCATAATATTATCTCAGTATACCCTATTAATATATTCTTTTGGAACTGTTGGTTCCTGTCCACAGTTCCAAAAGAATATGTTAATAGAGTATACTGTTATGATACTGGATATTATTTTTGAACTGTGGACAGGAAGTACAGTGATCTTGATTATTTAAATAAGAAAATTTGTATCTTCCTGTCAAAGTATTGGTGCCAAAAACACTGGTGTACAGAGTACCTCTTTTTGCTACCAAGCATGGGTGAGCACAGACATGTCAATCTCATGAGTCTCTGTATAGGTGAAATGGTCAGACTTTGAAACTATTTCATAGGAGCACCAGATGATAGTAGAAAATAATAAACAACTTATGAGAACCAACCTACATTAATGTAAAACCCACAGAATGGGGGATGTACGGTTTGAGAAACTGTTATATAGGCAGCATCTGAGTTACTTCCTGGATGATAATGTCTATAAATACAGAACCTGTGGCATAAACTAGGCTGAAAAGGATTCATATTTGTGAACCAAGACCAAAGTACTTGTATTAGATATTATCAGAAAATAATTACGAAGCAAGGTGTAAGTGACATAGATCCTGTCACGAATTCAAAGAAACAACTCATCATGTCATGGCTTGATGCCCTAAACTAAACCAGTGGATTATATGTGCTAGCATAACCAAGTTGCAAAGACCATTTTTCAGCAGTTGGCTAAATCTTATGGATTACCCACATTTTCCCTCTGTATTACAAATTCTAGCCTTGTCCAGTTTTAGAAGATGAAACCACAGTGCTATTCTTGGACAAGCAAGTTACAATCAGTTGATTTTAATAAGCTAGATGTTATGTTTCTAAAAAAGCAGCAAAGGAAAACATACCTTATAGAAGCTGTAGTTCTGTAACAACTTCTATAGCAACAAGCAACTTCAAAGGTACAGAAATGTGTTATCAAGTGATTTCTGACTTGCCACTACCCTTCCAGGATTTTCTAGGTATAAAACCCTTGTCCTTCCTTCCGGTGGCATTCAGAGGCCATGAAGCTGTTGTAAGTTTGCACAGCTGACAGGGCAAGTAATTCCCTCAGTCACACACACTCTGGATGAACTCAGCTGCCTTATCTTGTGGGAGGTGTGGTAAGACTAACCACTGGCCCTGTATCCAGTCTCTTCAACCCACTGAGCTATATTAGCTCAATTATACAATGTTTAATAAAGAAGTACAGTGGTGTCTCACAAGACGAATGCCTCGCGGGATGAAAAACCCACAAGACAATTGGTTTTTGCGATCTCTGTGGTGCCTCGCAAGACAGTTTCTTCTATGGCCATGCTTCGCAAGACGGGTTTTGCCCGAGCCGATGCCTCACAAGATGAATAAATTTCATTGGTTCCCAGGGAACCTAGCAACACGATTTTTTTTTTGCAAGACAGCGCTTCTCGCAGAATACATTCATTTTGCGAGGCACCACTGTATATCACACTATGAGACAGAAGGATGAGCAGTTTGATATAATTGCCAGGTTCAGCCAAAGATGGAGAAAACAAATCCTCTGAAGCTCACTAACTGCTCATACAGGTAACATGTGGTAAAAGAGATAAAGAGGAAAGAAAGCCACACCCATGCCTAGAAGCTCCGGGAAGAAGGGTGGAATGTAAAAGTGACAAAAGAAAAATGCTAGCTAAATCCCTGCTGCTCTCTGCTTCAGACAGTTGTGGGCATTCCGATATATCACTTGACACATATACAGCTGAAAATTAGATTCTAAGTAAATAGAAACTGATATGTTTAAGGATTTCAAATGTGAATGATGTGAAGTATTTCTGATGCTATTCTATGGAATTTCTTCTGTCTCATTTTCAGGTGGCATGTCATGTGGTGAAAATCTATTTTATTCAAGTGTCCCTAAATCATGGTCAGATGCAATTCAAGCATGGTTTAATGAATTTGAATATTTCATCTTCGGAGTGGGGCCATCACATACGGGTGAACAAGTTGGACATTATACTCAGGTATGTGGAAGAAGTGGAATAGCACATGCTATACTTCACTAGGCAGTCTCTAGCCACTTTCATAGGACACTTAAATACTGGTGGGGAAGAGAAAGCCATAATTATAAAAGCAGTGTTTCTAATGAAGCAAGTAGATTAAAGATGAAAGAATATCTACTGGCTGATATGCACAGATATAAAGGTAATATTGAAACTGCACACTGCAGTTTGGAAAGTTATGAAAGGAGGTTAAAAGGGCAAACACATTCTTTTCCTCCATACAGAAGAGTTACTCTAGAAGAGATTATATATTTTCATCTAATAATTTGATTTTGAGGGTAGATAAAATAAAAGTTGGTTTAATATATGTAACATACCGTGCTGTATTGTATTCAACAAAGCCTGGCTCCCAGCACTGAAAATTACAGCCTGCAATGAACTTCACCCAGCCACAAGGACCAGTGATCACTGCACACAAAAGACCAGCAAACAACACCCATCAATCACAGTTACAGATTATCTCTCCCAATTATCACAATATACTCACAACAAAAACATGCTGATCACCATAATCACTCAATCTCCTGAAAAGGACAAAAGCTGATCCCACAGCTATAAATACTCAACTATCCAACAAACTGCAACAGAGCAAAGTTCTGATTCCTGTCCTCTGAGGATGCCGGCCACACAGACTGGCGAAATGTTAGGAAGAAAAACCTTAAGAACACAGCCAAACAGCCCGGAAAACCCACAACAACCAAAATTGTCTGTCTGTCTGTCTGTCTGTCTGTCTGTCTGTCTGTCTGTCTGTCTGTCTGTCTGTCTGTCTGTCTGTCTGTCTGTCTGTCTGTCTTCATACATACATACATACATACATACATACATACATACATACATACATACATACATACATACATACATACATACCCCACCTTTCTTATTAAGGTGGTATACATCCTGAAAATGCAATATTTAAATCTAAAACCACGAAGTATTCAAATAATTAAAAAGATCAGATACCACACAAAAAGACAGTAACAAAACCAACATAAAAAAGACATTCGAAACAGTAGAAAAATAAATAGAAAAAGAAATGTTGGAGATGTATGGGATAGTATGAAAAGAGGAGTGGAAATTTGTGGAAGAAACATCACTAATTTAATATATGCATCTGACACCATCTTACTAGCAGAAAGCAGCAATGTCTTGAAAACTTCAAATGAAAGTGAAAGAAAAATTATCAAAGCAGGGCTGCAGTTGAACATTAAGAAGACAAAAATGGATCCCTTTTGGGGAGAACGGCGAGAGAGAAATATTTAAAATAAATGAATAAAATCATGACTACAGAAGAACTACACAACTTTAACAACAACGATGAAGAAATTGAAATAGTTACAGATTTCATATCCGGTATGTTGATTCAATCATCGATCTAAATGGAGACCGCAGCCAAAAAGTCAGAAGACTGAGACTAGGAAGGGCAGCAATGAAGGAATCCACACAATCTGTAATCGGCTGTCCTACTGTTCCCAAGGGAAAGGATTGCTCTAGTACTGAGACAATCTGAACAGTTACACAATGGCTAGGTTTTCCAGCAAAAGGGCAAAATTGTTGTAATTGTACAAGTAACCAAAGAGCATGGAAAGCAGCACATATAGATGCCAAGTGAGTGAAGACAATCTTGCAGTAACAGTAGCACAACCAACAGAGAAATAAATGTCCTTTCAGAGTAAGATGTTATGCAATAACTGAATTAAAGGATAACTTACGTTGACAGGCATACATACCTGAATTGTCAAGTCATGAGAAAAGGAAAGGAGAAGGAAAAGGACAGAGGCAGAGATTAGTGGTCAGAAAGCTTGGAGAAAGGATGTGTTTTCTTAAGGGCTTTTTAAAATCATGCAAAGAAGAAGCAGTACAGGTGCCATAAAACAGTGATTTCCAGAATAACTGGATAGTGAAAGAAAACAGTATAACTTAGACTCAAGGCTTCGGACTCAGGACTTGGGGCTGAAGACTCACATTTGGGCTTGAGACTCTGGGTCCATGACTGGTCAACATCCCTGCTATTCTGGGAGATGAAATCCTGGAGAATCAGGGTTAAAAACAAAGAGTAGCTGCACTGGATCTGATAAGCTGAATATATTTGATGAAGAAGGGGCAAGAAAAATGTATGTGAGCAAAACAAGATACAGAAAAGCAAAAAAATATAGCTGAGTAGTAAAATTTGAAATGTAAGATATGAAGGTGAAGGTGCAGGCTAAAAATAGGGTGGTTAGAAAGAAATAATGGCCAATGTGGGCAAATGTAAGTTATAAACTCGTGTAGGGAATCGGTGGCCCTCCAAATCTTGTGGGGTTACAATACCTACAACCCATCTTGCAGGTTGTGGCTGATGGAAATTGCCCTTCAGTGACAACAGGAGGGCACATATTGTGCAGCGCTGGAATAAACCACTAACTTAGTAAAATACCCACATAGACATATGGACACAGAAAGGAACCAATTTTCATTCCTGTATATTTTCCACTGTGGAGATATTTGTGAAGATTCTTAGTCCTCCAGGTGTGGTTATCTGGAAGTTGAGTCATGGCACCTGGACTTCTTTCTTGTTAGGTTGAAACATTTGTCTACTCATCCAAGTAGCTTCTTCAGTCTGAGGAGTGTTGGTAGGAGACCCCTGAGCCCTCCACCTTCGTTTCACTTCCCCCTGGTCTGAACAGGCTCATTAGAAGGAAAAGGGACTGGGGGTGAGGGATAATCCCTCTTTGGCAATATTTCTCCACCCCGTGGGGATCTCCTACCATCTCTCCTCAGACTTCACTGTGGAGAATTTTAATTTGATTTATTCATTTTCTTATTTACAGGTGGTTTGGTATAGCTCTTTCCTGCTTGGTTGTGCAGTAGCTGAGTGTTCACATGACATATATAATTATTTCTACGTCTGCCATTACTGTCCTGCGTACGTACATCAGATTTTTTAAAAACAATTCCCTGTTTTATATTATGATGGCTTTATTTTTCTTATCAATTTGCTTTGAATTCTGCTTTTTATTGTTTTAAATTTTTAAAAACTAATTGTACTTGAATACTTGAATTGCTTTAATTTTAATTTCGTATAGTCTTCTAGTAAATTGTTCTGAGAATGGGTGAATATATATATATATATATATATATATATATATATATATATATATATATATATATATATATATATATATATATATATATATATATATATATATATATATATATATATATATATATATATATATATATATATATATATATATATATATATATATATATATATATATATATATATATATAGTAAGATATGAAGGTAAAGGTGGAAAGGGGGAACGCGCTGTGGGCTAAACCGCAGAAGCCTGTGCTGCAGGGTCAGAAGACCAGCAGTTGTAAGATCGAATTCACCCGACGGAGTGAGCTCCCGTGGCTTTGTCCCAGCTCCTCGTCAACCTAGCGGTTCGAAAGCATGCAAATGCGAGTAGATAAATAGGTACCACCTCAGTGGGAAGGTAAAATGGCATTCCGTAGTTACGCTGGCCACGTGACAACAGAAACTGTCTTCGGACAAGCGCTTGCTCTACAGCTTGAAAAACGGGATGAGCACCGCCCCCTAGAGTTGGACACAACTGGATTTAAAAATGTCAAGGGGAACCTTAAAGGTGAAAAAGAAGCCAGTTAGAATTGAATAATGGTTATGGTGGGAAAATATAAAATATGAACTTGTGCACTATATGTACACACACACACACATATCCAGTATATTTTGCACTTATATATCTTGCAGCTAGGAACATTTACTATATAACATAATTGTCAAGCAACTTCTTAAACACTAGGAGCTGATATTTTGTGCAATCTTATCTTAGTCGAAAAAGAGGTTCTTCAAGTCAAAAACGTAATGCAAAACATGCTTGGCAGATTACCCTTTTCTCCCATCAGACATATAATTTTAATGCTTAGTATCTGACAAAATTAATCCGATGAGGATAGAAAGTGTGGGGCCTAGACAGAGATGGAAAACCCAAATGGAGTCCTGCTGAACTGTAAACCTGTACTTAAAATGGATCAATCCAAAGTTAGTAAAGCAGAGAAGACACATTGAAATTAGTGGAACAAATCAGCCCTGATTTACTTGTCTCATTGAGATGCTTAGAGACCTGGGGTAGAATGTCTATTTGCAGCCCCATCCCACCATCTCATTCTCACAGCATTTTGGGTCAGTGTCATTCCCCCCCCCCCTTTAAATGGGCATGGGTGTGGAAGTAAGGATGCATATAATGCCCACCCACCCCCACGTTGTATTTGACATCAGAATATTCAGCTCCTATGGCCAAAGTTAAAGAAAATACTTATCTATGATGACAAATTAGATTCAGAATATTTTATTTTATATAATTCTACTTTTCTTGCATAAATATAATTTTAAAAGTCTTGACTGTGGTTGTGCTGAGATTGGATTGCCACTACCAGCATTATTTGTAGCTGCAACCGTTTTGCTCTTGCTATCATGATGAAAGGATTCAGCCATCATCAGAAGAGTTGGCTGTGTGATTTTTCTCTTCAACAATGTAGCAATTGCCAGTGACTATGTACCTCCCCCTTCATAGATCGACTATCCCTCAATATGAGCTTCCCTCCATCAAAAAGGTTACAATTTGTTCTGTTCTAAACTTTACTTATTCTTGGATCCATTCATTCAGCAAAAACATTTGAAAACTGTTTCTCTATAACAGTGGTCCCCAACCGTTTTTGAACTGCGGACTGGTTGGGGGGGCGGGGTCCATGAGCAGAGGGAGCGGACCACCCACCATGCTTGTGGGTGAGCAGGGTGCACTCACAGGGGAGCGGAGGGGTGCTTGCGTGCATGCACGGGTGGGTGGGGCATGCTCACATGTGGGCGGGGCACCCATGCATGTGAGTGGGGTGCGTGGGGGGAGTGTGTGCAGAGGGCAGGAGATCTTTCTCTGTGGCCTGGTCCTGCCATGGCCACGGACTGACATTGGGCCACGGATGGGCGGGGTTAGGGACCCCTGCTCTATAATATACACCTCAAAGCTCCTTTTTTGCTGTGCCTAATTTTGCATTGTCAAATGGATGCTTTAGAAGGCATTATTCACTTTATTGTTTTGGTGTGTCACTTGTCATTTACAATAGCTATTTAACTTATTGGCCAAAATCCTGTTGTTTAGCTTAGTAAATTACACTAGAGTAAACCTATTGAATCAGTGGGGATTTGGTGAGTCAACTGCTCTGTTAATTCATATGGATTCGATCTACAGTAGTTATGACTTATTATGTTAGTTGCAGTTAGAGTAGGCCCACTTGAAGCAGTGGAACTTATGAAGGAGTCAATCACAAAATCTCTGCTGATTCAATGGGCAACTTACTGTGGTAAGCAACAAGATTTTGGCCATTGGGTTTAGTGGTAGTGTGCTTCCTCCCACTTTTAAAAGAAAAATATATAGTTTCAGATAACATTTGAAGCTATCCTTAAAGTATTACATGTTAAGGATCAGACTTCTGCTCTTTTAAGGTTATGTTGTACATGCCGGCATTTCTTTACTGCAAATGTTGATGTGTGTGACCATCAATTCATTTCTTATGAACTGAGGAACCAGCATTTTCATTGTATTGGCATTTCAACACACTATCCTCTTGGAAACATCACGCCTCTAATCATTTCGGACAGGGGGCTGAGTGGAAATGGAGATTCACAGAGATGAGGGTGGTAGGCAGGCAGCACAATGGGGGGGGGAGAGAAACAGAGGGGCAAGGAAGAGAGAGGGACAAAGGAATTTGATGGCTCATTGCTACTGCTGCCTTGATAAGGGGGAAAAGTGAAGGAATGGAGCAGAGTTTGGGAAAGTGGGCATTAGCACAATCATGGTCACATCAAATCCTTAACGAAAATACCGGTAGTTTCATTAACATTAAAATACCAAGATACGTTTATGGGAGCCATTCATTAAATTGCAAAATTAATAATAAAAAATTCCTTATGGTTGTTGTGGGTTTTTCGGGCTCTTTGGCTGTGTTCTGAAGGTTGTTCTTCCTAACGTTTCGCCAGTCTCTGTGGCCGGTATCTTCAGAGGACAGGAGTCAGAACTCTGTGCTCTGGTGCAGTTTGTTTTGATAGCTGAGTATTTATAGCTGTGGGATCAGCTTTTGTCCTTTTTTGCTGTGCCTAATTTTGCATTTAATCTGCAAAACAAATCTGCAAAATCTTCAATGAATCTGCAAGACAGAAGCTCTCCTGCCAAGACAATACGGACTTCCCAAAATCCACAAATATTCAATACCACTGAGGCCCATTGTAAGTGCCATTGGCTCCCCGGTATATGAATTAGCAAAATACCTAGCCATCTTCCTATAGACCCACATTGGACAAACCTCATCCTACATCAAAGACTCAGGACATTTCATAAGCAAGATCAGCACCCTAAAACTCAACCCCGAGGACAGACTGATTAGCTTTGATGTAGTACCCTATTCACCAAGGTACCGATAAAGGACACCTGACACTCATCCAGCAGATCTTTCCAGAAGACATCACAACCCTTTCCCAACACTGCCTGACAACCAGCTATTTTCAGTGGGATGAGTTCTATGAACAGACAGATGGAGTGGCCATGGGGAGCTCCCTCAGCCCAGTTATAGCAAACTTCTACATGGAACATTTCCAAAAACCAAGGCTTGGCTTTGGCACCCCTCGCACCCACAGTCTGGTTCCGATATGTGGATGACACCTTTTCATTTTGGAACCACGGTGAAGAAAAACTGGAAGAATTTCTCAACCATCTCAACAGCATCCACCCAAATATACAATTCACCATGGAAAAAGAAATAGAGGGCCAACTCCCTTTTTTAATGTCATGGTCATATGCAAAACTGAACTCCTATTGGGACACAAGGTCTACAGAAAACCCACCCACACAGACAGGTAGCTACACAAAAACTCCAACCACCACCCACAGCAAAAAAGAGGCATAATCAAAACACTGGTGGACCATGCAAATCAGAACTGTGAAGCTCGGTCTCTCAGCACCGAACTCAACCATCTGAACTGGGCCCTAAAGGCAAATGGCTATTCCAAAAATTAAATCACAAGAGCCATTAAATCAAGAAAACAACACCAAAGTAAAGAGGAAAAACAGCCACCCACAAATAAAGTATTTCTGCAATACATCAAAGGGGTCATGGACTGCATGTGGAAACTTTTGAAAAAACACAATCTATAAGCAGTATTTCAAGCCCACCACAATAATGCAACAAATGTTACGGTCAGCAAAGGACAAAAGGGACCCCCTCACCACTGCAGGAGTATACTGGATATCTTGCAGTTGTGGCCAGGTATATATTGGAACCACAAAACACAGCATCCACACCAGAATCAAAGAACATGAGAGACACTGCAGATTAAAACAATCAGGAAAATCGGCAGTAGCTGAACATGCCCTGAAACAAGCTGGACATGAAATTCTATTTCAGAATACTGAAGTACTGGACAACACCAGTTATCATTATGTTAGACTGCACAGGGAAGCCATTGAAATCCACAAACACCAGCAGAGCATCAATAAAAAAGAAGAAAGTTTAAAACTCAACAAGGCCTGGCTTCCAGCACTGAAAAATACAGCCTGCAAAAGGTCAATGAACCCTACCCAGCTACAAGGAACGACACCCATCAATCACAGTGACAGATCATCTCTCCCTCTTATCACAACCATACACCCACAACAAAAAACGGGCTAATCACCACAATCACCCATCTCCTGAAAAGGACAAAAGCTGATCACACAGGTATAAATACTCAGCTATCCAAATAAACTGCAGCAGAGCACAGTCAGAATTCTGACTCCTGTCCTTTGAAAATGCCGGCCACAGAAACTGGCAAAACGTTAGGAAGAACAACCTTCAGAACACAGCCAAATACCCCCCAAAACCCCCACAACAACCATCAGATCCCAGCAGTGAAAGCCTTTCAGAATACAAAAATTCCTTATCATTGTCAGTAATGAAATAAAAAGAATTTATTGATCTCAGAAAAATGTTGTTCAATGATTACATTACTAATTTAAAAATGTGAACAAATTAATTTAGAGGAATGCTATAGAGAATTATTGGATATGGCAATTAATGATAAATTAACATGTGATATGAAAATAAGAAGAGCCTTATCAAAAATATTTCTTTTAAGAAAACATGGAGTGCATTCCTGGAATGTGTAGTTCGGAGAGGAAAGGGGTATATGCTGAGGGAAGAAACAATGAATTTTTGGAGAGAAAATGGATTGAATGAATTTTAAAAATACTATTAATGTTAGCCCTGAGGGTGAAGGTGGCAATGGTGTATTATGTAATTGTAATTTATTGTGGTGTTAGTTTTATGTTGTTTAGGTTGGATGTTAGTTTAATAATGTAATTTTTTTAAAAAAAATGTGAACAAATTAAGATTAATGAACTATAATTAATGAATTAATGAATTATTTAAAGCTATGGAAAGGATGGAGACATCTACCACATTGAATGTGGTGAACAGGTGGGAAATTGTTTCTTCTGACTGCTTTGGAGCAGAGGTTTAGTGGTTAGATGAGTTCTATCGAGTTTGTGAGCTGGCTGGAGAGCTCAGTGGTTTAGGTATCTGCCTGTGGAGTCAAAGGTTGCGAGTTTGATTCCTCACTGTGCCTCCTGGGAGAAAAGTCAGCTTATGTGGTCATACACAAGCTGCACAGTCCCAGGGAGCCCCCAAAAGAAAGAAATGGTAAATCACCTCTGAGTATTCTGTACCTTGAAAACCCTGTAAATGGTTGCCTTACGTTAGAATGACTTGATGGCAAGTGTGCACGCATGCAGATACTCACAGAGACAGTTTGTACTCAGATTCTGTGAACTTCCAGGCTTTGACTCTCTGCCAGGAAAACTTGCATTTGAAGAATAAAGGAAGAATTGTGTTTGTAATATTCTTTTTATGAACTTTTAAAATTTCAGGGGAAATGTAATGGGACGGAGGTTTAGACCATACAGTATAGGAACAACATGTGGCAATTGTACTGATTACTGTGATGACGGACTATGCAGTAAGTACAGACAGTCGTACTTCATTTATCTTTGATGTCGTTTGCGTTTAACAATTATTTGATAATTTCATTTATGTATTTAAAATATTTTTACCCTGCCCTCCTTAGAGAGGATCCAAAATTGCTTACATCATTAAAATACAATATTTAAAAAGTACGTGTACAAATGTTAACAAGAATCAGACACACACAAATGTTAACAAGAATCAGACACACAAACACACACACACACACACACACACACACAGAGGTAAATAAAAGGAAAACTAAAAACACATTCGAAGGGAGTAAGGCACATCAATCCATTTAAAAATCCCACTCAGAGCTTGTTTGCACAATAATCCTGTAAAATCCTGCATTCCAAATGAAATGAAATTGAGTGAGCAATCATGTGAAAGACCCATTTCAATGAATCCGTTGATGGAGCCTGCCTGACCTCCCCTTGGAAAGAGTTCCAAAGTCTATGAACAGAGAAGACCCTCTCCTGTGTTCCCACTAAACCTACTTACGAAGGTGGTGGGACCTTGAGAAAGCCCTTTTCTGATTCTCCTAACACCCAGGGAGAATATCAAGGGAGATGAGGTCCTTGAGGCAGCTTGGGCCAAAACTGTTTAGGGCAATGTAGGTTAAAACCAGCACATTGAATTGTGCCTGGAAATGGACTGACAGCTAGTGAAGCTGCTGTAACAGGGGGTTAAGTGATCTCTGTTATCATGCCCAGTTAGCAATCTGGCTGCAACATTTTGGACACACTGAGGTTTCTGAACACTTCTGATAATAGTCAATAAGCTTCCAGTGGTATTCAAGTATATCAGTGCTACATGGACAGTCAGGGGAACATCTGTAGCTCAAAGGTAGAACACGTATGTTACAAGAAAATTCAAGTTCAAATCACTGACAAGTGTCTGGCAGATAGCTGTGGGGCATATGTGCCTCTTCTTTTCATACAATAATATATTAATTGAGTTGGAAGGAGCCTATAGATCCATCAAGTCAACCCCCTATGCAGGGATCCACATCAAAGAATATCTGACAGATGGTTTTCTCTTGAATGCTTACAGCGCTGGAGAACTCACCACCTCCCAAGATAACCGGTTCCATTTTTGTATTGCTCTAACAGTTAAGAATGTTTTTCTCATATTCAACTGAAATCTGCTTTTCTGTAGCTTGAGCCCATTGTTGTGCGTTCTGCACTCTGGGATGATTGAGAATAGATCCTGCCCTCCTCTGTATGACAACCTTTCAAATATTCAAAAGCTGTTATCACATCTCCTCTCAGTCTCCCCCCCCCCCAAAAAGCTAAACATGCCCAGTTCTTCCAGCTTTTTCTCATCAGCCCCCTGATCGTCCTTGTTGTCTTTCTCTAAACTTGTTCCAGTTTGCTGGCATTCTTCTTAAAGTGTGGTGTCCAGAACAGGATGCAATACTCTTGATAGCACCTCATAGCATTGGCCTTTTTTTGCAGTCACATCACACTGTTGGCTCATATCCAGTTTTTCATCTACAATTCCAAGATCTTTCTCACTTGTAGTATTACTGAGCCAAGTATCCCCCATCTTGGAACTCTACATTTGGGTTTTTTTCTCCTAGGTGTAGAACTTTGTAGTTATCACTGTTAAATTTCATTCATTTGTTTTCAGCCCAGTGCTCAAGCCTATCAAGATCT